>NC_081418.1:152059287-152164287 GCF_949786415.1 Peromyscus eremicus | reverse complement strand
TGTGCCTGCTCCACCACACCACATGGCAGCACCCAGCAAGGCTGGCAGCGCCTCCCATTGCCGTCGTAGTTTTCACTGCCCCAGATTCAGAGGACGACTGCACTTTGCCAACAAGGTGTTTCCTTCGAGAACTCCGAGCTTCAGAAGGATGGCTTTATGGGAACTAGGCTGCTTGCTTGAAGCTGACTCGGCTTAAAGGGATTTTTGTTGCTGTTTAATACTTTTATTAATTCTTTGAATACTGCACACAGTATCTTTGGATCATATTCTCCCCATAGCCCTTCTCAGGTCAACCCCACCTACCTACCTCTCCCAACTTCCTATCATCTTTTTTCCGTAACCCACTGACTCATACTTGTGCGGCTCCCATACTTCTGGGTGTAGGGCCATCTACTAGAGTGGTCAGCTCCCCGGGAGCCCCAGCTTTATGTAAAACTGACCCTCCCTCCCCAGTAGCCATCAGCTGTCTGCAGCTTCCAGGCTGGGAGTATCAACAAGCTGGTTTATACGGATGGGTGCTCAGTGTTGAGCTCCAGGCTGCCAGCGATTTAACTTTTCTTATTTACATTTTCACTATTCTTCATTCACCCTGTTGTGTGATTTTTTTTTCCTTAGCATATCTTTAAACATTTATTTCTGTGTTTTGTGAGTGTGTGTGTGTGTGTGTGTGTGTGTGTGTGTGTGTGTGTGTTTCCCATTCCATACACTCAGGTACATGTAATGGAAGTGGGATCTCTCCTTTCACCATGTGGGTTCTAGGGATTCAACTCAAGTCCTTTGAGTTGATCTTTGTGGCAAGCATCTTTCCCCGCTGAGCTATCTTGCTGGCCCCTGTCATAACTTTTACTTATCATACTAATAAGTTTTTATATTATACTGTTTTTCATATTAATTTTTATTGCATTTCCTTTGCCATCATAACCACATACAGTTTTTAAATTGATCGTTTTTACTTTTGGTTTGATTTTTTTAAATGTATTTTCTTTGCTGTTCACAGATTTGTATGGCTCAGATATTCTCTAATTAAGCTGTGTCCTCCACCTAGCCCCCTTTCCCGTATTTTAGGGACAATTCATTTCACTTAACCCTTTTCTTCTGTGTGACTATGATATTTGTCTTTTGGCTTCTAGAATCTCGTCTCTAGTAGTGAATCTAGAGTAAGAGAACAGCAGAGAGATTCATGCTCTGAGGACATTGTCGGAGTATTTTAATATTTTTTCCTTCTACAGCCAACCCTAAAATTCCAGATACCACAAACTTACCTGACTGAGATGCCAAGCAGAATGCGGGAGGGTCAAGCTGACCCCAGATAATGTGTTATGATTACACCGATTGCTTCTGCTTGCTATCAGTAAACGCTGTGTGCAAGAGGGTGGGCATGGCATCCCCGCATTCCCTGAGATGCTCCAGAAATGGGGATATTTTGTGGATTCTCTCAACCTTTATATTTTTAGAAATGATCCACAGACCACAAGGAATATCAAGCCTAGTGCTCAGCTGCTTCTTAAAGCTATCATACAAGGCCTTGCAATCAAGTCTTACATGCTTTACCTAGCAAACAGCATAGCACAAAAAAACCCAGGCAGCAGAAACTTACTAGTAGAGGTGTTGACGAAATCAGGTTTCACCCTTGCTATTTTTCAAGTCAGAAGGTAACAGTATTTGGCCAGTTTTCTGCTGTAAAGAACTTCCCTAGCCACCATGTTCTTTAAAAACGTTATTTTATGTGTGTGTGTGCATGCGCACCCATGTTTACATATGTATGCGTACATGTCATGACGCATATGTGGAAGTCAGAGGACAACGTGAGGGACTTGGTTTTTTTCCTTCTGCTATGTGGCTCTCATGGATCCAAGTCATTTTCAGGAGGGACCATGGTGCCTTCTTTCCTGGTAGAGCCATCTTGCCAACCCCGTCTACTGTGTCTTTAATGGTCAGACTTCTTCCCTTGAAGGCTTCTTCTAATAGCTGATCTACTTTGCCATCTGTAATTACTTGAATTTTCAATGAATTATTATTATGTGTAGATTTCTCTCTGTGTCAAAAAATTGTTCTTCCGTTTTTACAGCCCAGCATGATTATTGTTATTATTTTGATTTTTGCCACTGCCAATAGTGAAATTCCTTTTGATGAAAATGGAATTTCCTAATTTTGATGAGGACTGAAAAATTAGTAAAAGATATTAAGCATTTTGGAGAGTGTCGCATAAACAGAATGTTACAGAAATAGGGAGAAGAAAATTGCTAAGTATAAAAGAGGTAAGCCATTGTGATTGTGGAAGAAAGTTATACAGCCTTGCTGATGAAAGTAGACTCAGAAGAGATACACAAAGACTGTGAAGGGAAAACGTAACAATGAGGGGTGCACGAGAGACAGGGAAGGGGCCTGGATGGATTCATATACTTGCTGTAAGAGTTCGAGAACTATCAGATCCCAGAAGAACGGGTAGCTCCATTGAAGGTCTGCAGGTCTGCAATGCAGCCATACTGGAAGCTCGTCATGGGTTTCAAATTCTTTGACATGTGTTATGTAATTATACACTCCAAGTACCCCTATGGAAGATCCAGGATAATTATTATCTCCATGGAAACAGAGACCAAAGAGATAAACAATGTTTTCTTAAAGACATAGACTTAATAGTGCTTTCTTTTTGAAGTGTCGGAAATGTGATTTTAGGCCATTTAATTCCTAGTTTCCTTCTTTCAGAGGTCAATGGGAAATGACAGTCATATCAGAGACCGCACTGGGGAATTCTTTCCTCTCTCTGCAAGAGTGTGTGTAGAGGTCTGAGGTGGGATTCTAGATAACTGGCATGTATTTCGGTTGATTGCAGAATTTATTGATAACACTGGTCCAATGTCCCTTCTGCGAGGGCTGTAACTTACCTGAACCCTCTTTTAATCCCATGGTATTTTCTGTTGTTTCAAACAGTCACATACGGCTTCTCCCTATAATCGATTGTGGCTGAGTTTATTCAAACTTAAGTCATTCTCATTACACAGGGGAGAGGTAAGAACCTTAGTTGCAAGATATGGTCCTCAGAGAATGGCTTATTTCACCCACTAGCTGAGTGGATAAATACAGAGTGCTCCTAATGTGGGTTAGACAACAGGAGAGCCAGTTTTGTGGCTGAGCTATCAAAATAAAACCATGTGATGGCCAGCAGGGACAGGTCAGGTAGGCTGAGGTAATGGTGGGCTTGGGTGATCAATGGACATGATGGATATTACAGGGGCATATCAGGAATGAGTTTGACGTTGGACTGTGCAGTGCTGCTCCACAGATAGATAAGGGGATTCTGAATATTTACCTCAATGAAAACAAGAATTAAAGTGGATAAAGAAATGATCAACACCAGGACTTGGATATTGTAGCAATATATGCAGATATCAAAACACCCGATTGCACCCAACACAACACAACAATTATCGGCCATCCATATAGAAGTGAAGGAAGAGCTAGAGAGGTGGTGTGGTAGGTAGGTAAGTAGATTGCTATGCAAGCATGAGGACCCACAGTTGGATTCCCAGCACCCATGTAAAAGCTGTGAGCAGTGACTGCAGAGACAAGAGGATCATATGGATTCACTAGCCAGCCTAGCCAAATTGGTGAGCTCCTGTTTCACCAAAAGACTCTATCTCTAGGCAATAAGACAGAGAAGAAGACATAAGGTCCTGCCCTGGCTCTGCCTCCATGTATTGGGATGTACACATACCTCATGTACATTATACACACACATACACACACACACACACACACACACACACACACACACACACACACACAAAGAATAAAACAAAATAAACTATGTCCAGTATTGTTTTTCTCAACTGGCATTTGATGGGTGAGAGCAGAGGCATGAGCCTGCAAAGGCATGGCTGCCTTCATCCTATGGACCTGTCTCAAAGCAAAAGCCTTACATGTACTATGAAGACTGGGTTTTCTGGCTGTGCACTTGTCTCCCTGACTTATCTATCCTCTTGAGCTGGCAAGGCCATGTCTTCTAGACAGATGGAGCCACGGCTGTTTGGAATTCCATAGAGAGCGATGAATGAATACTGAGTCCTTCGACATCAGGATGTTTCCCAGCAGCCATGTATGTCCGTTTTCAGGGTTATATATGTATGTGGTATGCATGGGTTTTATTTGTGCACAGGTGCACATGCATGTGTGTGTGTATGCCAACTGAGGCCCCAGGTTGGCCCTGGGTGTCTTCCCTTAGTGCTCTCCATCTCACACATGGAAGCAGGATCTCTCCCTGAACCCAGAGCTTTTGGTTTTGGCTAGTCAGTTAAACAGCCAGCTCCCTGTCTCTACCTCTAGTACACTGGCATTATAGGAAGGCTGCCACACCCACCCAGCTTTTTATGTGCATTCTGGGGATCCAGAATTGGCTCCTCACAGTTGAATGGTAAGGACTCTACCCATTGAGCCACCTCCTCAGACCCCTGGTATAGCTTTGTGTGATCTATCTTGTCAAGAGATCAGGAGAGACAGAAGCCAGTGTGATGGCTCTATGATTTTGCTATTGCTTCTTCTTCTTATCATTATTACTGATCCAGGGTTTTGTGTTGCCCCAACTCGTCTCACATTCATTATGTAGGTGAGTTGACCTTAAATTTCTTATCCTGTCTCATGTCTTGAATGATTACAGATGTGTGCCCCCATGCCTGGTTTTTGCAGTGCTGGGATTGAATGTAGAGCCTTGTGTATTTTAGATAAGCACTCTGCCCAATGAGCTACATGTCCAGCCCTTTATCTTGCTATGACTATTTCTATGGACCTCACCAGGAGGCCTCTGTCAAAGTCAAGATTGGAGCTTAGAGTTAGGGCATGGTCCTCGGCTCTGTGGGGCTGGGGGCCTGATCTAAAGGGCCAGGGAATCCTTGCGACAGGGTGGTTTTGTTTCTGTTGGAACTCTGGTGCTCCAAGTGAAATCCCTTCCTATGGTTTGTCCTGTTCTACTCTGTCCATCCCATTCTCTGTCCTTCCTCAGCACCTTTCTCTGTAACCTGTTACCGTAAACCCCAAATGTTCCTCATGTTGACCTCTGCTTAGGGTAGTGAGCATGAGGTGCTCTCAGTACCCCGGCAGTCATAAACTAATTAAAGTAGACAGGAGCCACCAACAAAGGAAAGTTCTCATCTCCCTCCCCCATCCTGCTTTTCTTTTTCTTTCTTTTCCCGGTAAATAGCCGGCTCCTTTGTTCCTGGCCTCACTATTTCATCGCTGTTGCTATTGTCCTCATTGTTCCCTCAAACAGGAGGGGTCTGGGCCAGGAGCAGCAAGGTCTCTGCTAATGACGGGAAGTCTTTAAAGTTTGCACTGCATTTCATCTTCTCTGTGGGAGTTTTAGGACGTACCCAGTGTTTGATCCCCACCGTGCAACTTTGCTTCTACTTAATTAACAGATCCCCCATTACCCTTTCTCATTGAGAGGCGCATGGGAGGCCCATTGGGAAGTAATTCGAGGCCAATCTGAGTGATGGCAAGAATTAGTGAAGTCAGTTGTTTTAAGGCTAATGCTCAGGAAATAAAGATGTCCCATTTCAGAGATCTCATTGAAAATTTTCGCTCATTTCTCTTTTCTGTTACAATAGAACAGGTGTGTCAATGATTTTGCCCCCAGTGCAGTATAAGGGCCATTCAGGGACAATTTATAACTGTCAGGAATATAAATAAAAAGAGGATGATATTAGAAGATGTAACACTGTTAACGAGAGTTTCTTCCCCTCTTTTTACAGCTCATAGTCTCTTTCTGCCCAGCCTATTAGCCAGGTCATAACTGTCCACTGCAACTTTTCCAGGGCTCATGGGGCAGAATAGCTGGTGGGGCCCTTTCAGGGGTGGCTCCTTTTACAGTCCAGGAGAAGTTAGACTTTGTCCTGGTGATGTCGCTTTTGTTCCAAGGGTGTCAGGATGAGCCACAAATACAAATCACAGGTCAGTGTTGGGATTCTGTCCTCAATCTAGGCTCTTTGCAGTGACCCTGGCAGAACAATGCCAGGAGTCACAAGCTGGTGTACGTGTGCCCAGAACCGAGCCCTTCTGTTTCCTGGATTTGCTAGCCTGGACCACAGGTAGCCCCAGTTACAAAGGTGTCTGTAGGGAGAATGCCTTGCTCAGCTTCCTGTCCTTCCAGCCCCCCAGCCCTATGAGCAATGACCCCCTTTATCTAATGAATTAGGAGCTACTCTTGCCTTGCAATTCTCAGTTTGCCACTTGGCATTGAGAATCAAAGCAGGGCTATTTAGTGCAGCAGTAAATGGCCCGCCACATTAGCCCCCTGGCACGCCAAGCTATTAGGTTGTTTTACTGTTGTTAAAGTTACATTTGTTAGGTGGAGTTGCTGCCCCTCCACACACACTGAGCAGAGTCTGATGCCCAGTGGAGACAGCACGTGCATATAACATGAGCAGGCAAGACCCAAAAGGTCAGGCCAGCTGGCTGTCCCTCAGATCAGGGGCACTGTCTGGATACAGAAGCGAGACCCTGGAAGACTGTGACTTTACAAAGGGGGGTGGAAGTGGGGAGGCCACTGGACAGACGTGGATCTCTGCCGTGCTGTGACTAAGCTAATTACATGGGCTTGATTAAGCACTTCTTTAGTGAAGTTCTTAAGTGAACCACTAATTGTCAGAGTGCCATCTAGTAAGGGAGGCCAGAGTTAAAAGCTGATGTGGCCAGCACCCTCTAAGGCTGTCTGAAGCTGGACAGAAGGCTGGGACATGGAAAGAATCTCCCCAAATAGAAGGAGAAATAACTATGGTTGTGTGTGTGTGTGTGTGTGTGTGTGTGTGTGACAGAGAGAGAGAGAGAGAGAGAGAGAGAGAGAGAGAGAGAGAGAGAGAGAGAGAGAGAGAGCAGTAGACAGACAGACAGACAGGGAGACACACATACACAGAGAGAGTGTTTCTGAAAGCTAGAAGCATGCCAGCAGTATCTAGCTTCATGCAGCCAGCTTGCAGGGTTGAGTTGGCATTTGGTAACTTGGGAGCGGCTGCCAGTATGTGTGTGGTGGGAAAAGAGGGAATAGACAACAAGAAAAACACATAGAGCTTTAAAAAAGATGTAAAATGATTCACTTCGTGCCATATGGACAAAAATGTTGTCACAAAAATAAGGCCAAAAAATAGTGCCAGGTTAGACTTTTAGTTCAAAAACATATGTATAACCATCCCATGAACATGAATTTTAATTAGTATTTTGATAGAGAGAAACCAGATATTTTTTTAACCTGCTCTGTTCTTGTTTTCTGTTCCTCTCCCAGTTTTAGCCTCCATTAAACATTCATGTACTGTATGTTTTGTGTCTGCATGAAGAAAAATGCCTTATCCCAGGACTGGTGGGAATGCAAACATCTTAGTTTTCTGTGGCATACAAAATATCTTCCCGGTGGAGCATGCAAGTAAAAGCTCGTCTCAGGGAAACGGAGCCCTCTCTCTGAGACCCAGGCACACCAGGGAGGAAGGAAGCCATATGCCTCGCTTTTTGTCAGCGCAGGCAGCTGGACCCATTCCGTTCCCCACATCCACCATTCACACCATGCACATCTCATCTCTCTGGGGTGCCTTTGCAACAAGGGATGCATTTCACACATACATGTATACACACACACATGTATATATGGCACATATGTAATGCATTATGTATATATTATCATTTGACAGGACTGCTCAGGGAGAGAATTTACTATAACTACACAAACCTTTGGTAATGAATTTAGTTGACTAATAAATAAATTAAATGTATGTTCATATATTTGCACTTCACTTATCAGCTATGATGGACTTACTTTTATGCATTCATGATGTGTGCATGTGTGTGGGGGTACCTGCGCATGTGGTGCATGTGTGTAGAGGCCAGAGGTCAATGCTGATGTCTTTCTCTATCATTCTCTACCTTATTTTGAAACAGTGTCTCTGACTGCACCTGAATCTTGCCATTCCAGCCAGGCTACTAGCCAGTAAGCTCTGGGAACTCTGCCTGTGCCCTCCCATCCCTGCAAACACCGGTTTCCAGGTGCACACTACTGTGCGCGACTGTCCCATGAGTGCTGGAAGGAAGAGGTAAACTCAGGTCCTCAGGCTTGTGTGGGAGTACTTTAGCCACAGAGCCGTCTCCCCAGCTGCGGAGCCTTGTCTGCTTCTATAAAGGATTAGTGATGACGGCAAGATCTGTGCTAACTTCTCCCTTAGCAAAAATCACTCCCAACTTCAGTAGCTGTGTCCTCAGTCCCCGCAGGAGACCGAAGTGTGTGTATTAAGGAGGTTGCTGGTGTCAAGGAGGCTGGGTACATTCCAGGTATCCCCCACACAAGGAATATTGGTGGATCAGGTATTTGTATTGTGAATGATAAAATTTAGTAGTAATACTTATTATTTAATTTATTTAAATTACATCAACAAATTATTAATAATATTATTAAAGTAATGATAATAAGTCATTATTATCACTTAGCATTAAAAACCAAAGTCTGATAAGGCTTTGCATCCTGTAATCCTAGAAGTTGGGAGATAGAGACAGGAAGATCAGAAGTTCAAGATCATTGTTTGTGCATAGCAACTTCCCAGACAGCCTGGGCTATAAAACCATCAGAAGTAGACAGATACCCCAAAGCCAGTGCACCAACAGCAATGAGTCAGTTAGAGCGCATTGCAGACTTACGTGATTTTGTATTCTCTGCTAGACACTCCAAGCCTTCCTGGGAGAACTAGCTTTATTTCAGACCAATCCAAAGATGAGTGTGAAATCTGCAATTGTCTTATAATAGATGGAGCTTACTCCCTAGTAGGGAGCTTAAAGACATCTCTCTCTCTCTCTCATATTTTGGCAGATAGTAATGTGACCAGTCATCTTCTCCCTCATCTCCCTCTCCTGCTAAGGAACCTGTGGTCCCTTCCCTGAGTGGGTTCCATCTGGAGGCATTTGTTGAATTTGTCCTCTTGATGCTGGTGGTGTGAGGGATTTGCTGTTGTGCATTTCTCTCTAAGAAGTTAGCCATTGTTCCTGTAAAGATAGAAGATGCAAGAAATTCTGAGAGGCAGGGCTGAGGGTCGGGCTTAAGATCAATAAGGATGTGTACTTAAAAGATATCAGGGACCCTGATCTCAGGTTCCTTTCCACCACCTGTAGCCACAAAATAAATAGTTTTGCCACATTTTTTTTTCTCATCATAGGTCCAGGAGCAATGGACCAGCCAGTCCTAGCTGAAACCTGAAAAACCCTTCTTTTTAAGCTGGTTAATGGAAAGCTGACTAATACAGATTATTACCACAGAAAGCAATGTTATGGATATATAGTGGCCCCAAGGTGCAAACAGGAGTTCATAAGACATCCATTACATGAAAACTGTAGATACAATGGTCTTGGATTTGCATACAGGTTGCTCATTTTCAGCATAGAGAAAGCAAATTGTTATTAAACATATCTTCTCCCTTTCAGAATTCTCACTTGGGTTTATGGTTGCTGGAAATGCTCACCAGCCTATCATGTCAGATTTATGCTGGCTTGTTCCATAGAACTGCTCATCCCTCTATGTAGTGCCTGTGCTTTCCAGGCCAAGGTCACCTGATATGGCCATGAGGAATGAAATCAGGCCAGGTTGGAGGGACCACAGAGCAATTGAGGCTGTGACAGTTTCATTGAGAGCAGTCATATTTTTTTACACCTTTATCAGAAACAGAAGATAATGTCACTTTCCAGGATCAATACAGTTGTAGGTGCCAGGACACAAGGAAATTTGCAAGTCACCGGGTACGTAAGATTAATGTCTAAGACCAATTTTCCTGTCAAGCTTCCATGCTTCCTTGACTACTGAGAGATCATACAGAAAAACACAAGGCACCCTGAATGCTTCACCACCTGAGGGGGTGCATCAGTCTCTCAGAAACTGGAAGGCACATTGTGCCCCAGGAGTCATGGACTCTAACATGAAAAACCTATGATACATGCCTCTCAAGGCAGCTAGGCCAGACCAACATCATGGTTCCCTGCACATCTATCCATCCATTGTTCCATCATCCCTCCATCTGTTCATTCACCCATCGTCTATCGTCGGAACTTTCCACCCTCCTTCCTATATCCCAATTGACTCATCTTCCCACCTACCTACACATCCATCTGTCCCTCTATCCATGCATGCATGCATGTGCATGCATCCAGACATCCATCAATCAATCTCCTCATGTGAGTTCTACATGTGAGGAAAGTTGGACGTCATTTTCTTGCTGCAAGGGTGTTTGTACGGGGGATATTTTCTGACTCTTAGATTTTGAGAAGTGCTAGTGATTTTGATTAATTTAGGGTTTCAGGAGCATCTTGTGAAATGAGGGAAAATTGAAACAAGTTTTAAGACACATTTCCTTCTATCCGTTCTGTACATGTGGACCATTGTCAAGAGTTAGAATGCAAGGGAACTTAGTGGAAGTGTGGATGGCCATCCAGGCTTCTCTGTCTTGCCCTGCTCCCTCAAGAGAGACATTGAGACAGTGCACAGTCATTCAGACAAGCTTGGCACCCTCTCTCACACCAATGATTTTCTGAAAATTGTGGGGTGAGCTTTTGAAATACTCCTGGAGGGCTGGGGATGTTGTTCAGCATGCATGAGAGCCTTGGTTTGATTTTCAGCAATGCTGAATGTAAATAAATATAAAAGAATACATGTAGTTATTAAATATAACATTGACTGAAATTGCAAAACATTGGAAATAACCTAAGTCCTTATACATAAAACACTTGTTGGATAAATTAAAACATGTTTATATAGTAAAATACCATGTGATAATATAACTAATGAGGGCATTCTCTATGAATAATTTGAAGACATTTCCAAGATCCATGGGTAGGTGGAGATTTTAAAAAAGTCTTCAGAGAGTATGCAGAATGCTATTTTTCCATAAGAAAGATAAACAAGAATAATTACATGTAGCTGATAATTTAAAAGCTTAAATATAGGAAGGATAGGTTGAGCGAGGGAAATTAATCAACTGTGTCTAGTGTATAGGTGGGAGAAAACAGGGTTGAATAGACTCAAGTAGTGCTGCCTTTATTTACAGTTTTTATTTTTGGCCCTTGTAAGCATTTTATGTGTTTTAAAAAGTCAGATTTAATCAACAGAAAGGAGACAGTATCTGCTAGCTTGTAAATGGATGGATAGACAGACGACAATCTTTGTGGCTGGAGCTTGGGACCATTACTCTACCAAACACTGAAAGGGAGGGAGGGAGGAAGGAAGAGAGGGAGGGAGGGAGGGAGGGAACACACAAGAACTGATAACAGAGTGTATATGGTATTGGTGATGACCCACCTTAGTCCGCAAATCATGTATATCTTCATTTCCAGAAACTGCCTGGGACCATCTCTTCCCCTCTTACTACCTTTATTTTAAAGAAAGAAGACCGAATACAACTATGACTCTTTTTCTACTCAGGGGGTCATAGTTGAGTCAACAATGTGCTCACTTAGTCTGCGGAAAAGAGAGCAGAGTGTCTGTTCAAATTGTTTGCCTGTGTCTGAATCATAATCATCACAACAACACATCGTAGGCCATGTTACCTGCCTTCTAATAAGCCATATTGTTTTATTCCTCTCATTTTTATTTACCACACAAAAATGTCAATACTGTCCCTTTCTGCTCCCATGCAACCCAGCTCCTTCAGAGAGAAACAGGATTTTGAAGTTAACCCTTTAAAAGCAAAAATGTAGTAGTTACTGAAACAATTTTATTAAAGAAACATTACCATGAAAAAAGGAAAGCAAAACATGAACATTGATTGATTTAAGGATTTATCAGGAGGTATTCCAGCAGCCCAGAGTTTTTCCTTCTCTCCTGAATGGCTGACAGGCAAGGTTCCTAGATGATGTGTCCAAGATAAGGATGTTTGGTATGATGGTGTGTGTCAGTTAACCATTAGCCAGTATTGCGGTTTTCTTCTGCGATGGGCACTGATGGGCATTAGCAAATACCACCTGCAGGCAGGCTGCGTTGGTGATGACTAATGTGGAGGTCTAGAGCCACATCGTCAACCTTCAGTTGTGAGTAAAGGGAAGGAAGATGAGGCATGAGGCTGACACTCCCTGTCTACAGAGAATGTATGTTTGATTTCACTGAAAACACTGGCACCTATGGGTGTCAAAAACGTGAGTGCTTGTTTTCATCCAAGGGTCCTCTAGTTAAATAGACAAAATTTCAAACCATTTCAGGCAGGGCAAGCCATGTGAGACTTCAGTGACTAGACAGGATGCTAGGAGATGGCTAGGAGAAATCTGGAAGAGAGTGGCTACACTGTGTGTTTCAAGTGGGAATGAAAAGAGTCATTGAGGCAGGAGGGCACTGTGGGTAAGGCTTTGCCAGTCAGTGGTCCACTCCTAGCCATCCAGCCCCGACAGAGAGAAAATACCAGGAATAAAACAGAATCAACAGTTTCTTATACCAAAAGCTATGACATATAAGCGCTCCCATTCAAAGTGGGCAAGATCTATAAGCTTTTAAAATGGGGATCCGTAGACTCTGTATGTTCGTCTCCCGGGTGATGGAATGGATTCACCAACTCTGGCACAAACATGCATGCCACGGCTGCACACACTTGCAGGTGCGCACACACAGAGACCCCTCTCCAGAGTAGTCTTCTTCCTTTGCTACCTTATTTACATTTCATCCCCTAGAGTAAATTCCTATCATTTGAACTTCTAAAAAATATATTTCAATATTACTTAAGCAAAGATGAGTAATGATGTGATTGGCTTTAAAGCAGGTTATTACCGTTCAAATACCATGTGAGTAAATTATATTTTAAAAGAGGGGGGTCCTCTGAAACATTCCAAATGGAGACTTCATTCTAAGTAATCAAAATTGCTTTGCTTGTCCAGAGCGGCATTAAAAGCCCATCCGCTAATTGAGTGAAGGCAGGGCCGAAGCAGCCCTGGCCCTCATTAGATGATCTCGCAGGCGCGGCTTGTCATCCTAGGTTGCCGGGCTCAATCTAATGGTACCCCTGGCTCACATTAATGGTAATTCATTATGACACGCTATGTCCTTCCCGTGTAGCAACAATGGGAGCCAGTGGGACATCTGTCTATCCCACTTCTTCTTGATCCTGGTCCTTCCTTCCTGCTGTAGTTCAAGCAGCCACCTCAGTGGCTAACCAGAGACCAGAGAGCCCGCTGAGGGGTGGTAGCCAGGTTCCTCATTCTAGGACAATAGGCTGAGTCCCTGTGGAAAATCATAGCCTGTCCTAAGGGAGCAGGGTGCACGTGTGTGCATGTATGCATGTGTGTGTGCATGTGTGTGTATGTGACAGAGAGAGAGTTGTGTGTCTGTATATCTATGTGTGTGTGTGTGGGTATGTGCCTCTGTGCCTGTTTGTGTGTGTTTATGTGAGTATGAATATAGTGTGTCTGTATATATGCATGTGTATATGTTTGCATATATGTATGTGTATGAATGCACATGTAGTAAGTGTACGTGAGTGTTTATGCATATGTGTATTCATGCAAAGTGTGTATACATACAAATGTGTATTTATATATATATGTGTGTGAGTATACGTATGTGCATGTGTGTATGTGCAAGTGTGTGTATGCTTCTTTGAATGTGTGTATGTGAATGTGCATGTATATATGTATATGTGAGTGTGTATATATATATGCATGTGTGTGTATGCATGCTTCTTTGAATGTGTGTGAATGTGCATGTATGTATGTATGTACATGTGAGTGTGTATGTGCATATGTGTGTATGAGTGTGTGTGTATGTATGTGTGTGTGTATGCTTATGGACACAAATGCTCTGGCTTCTTAGGGAGTAAACATTCTTATTCCATATCAATTCCTGGAAGAATACTCGTAATAAGTATTCAGATAGAATGTTTACAAATTTGATGGTTTTTCCCTCACATTGCAGGAAACACTGGGATGAACTTACTCTCTGACTGATCTTCTCCTATCACAGGATCAGGCAAACTGAACAGCCAGGATTCCACCTGTCCTGGCAGTGATGTTCGCATGCCTGGGTTCACTGTGGTGACTCAGATCACGTCTTCTGTTCATGGAAGGCTGGCTGAGCTCTACCCAGGAAAGGGTGTCAAGATAATTCTCTGATGTGGCTTTTCCTCCATGCTTTAGATCACCCGCAGGGGTAGAAAGGTCGAGCGTATTGACTCACAGACTCTGCAGGCCCAGAGTGGTGATGTTTCCTGGGAATGAGATCTGGGACCGCCATGTCACCCACTGTTTTTAAAGCCCCTGTCTGAGCTCATGGTGGGATGTCTACTCCAAGCACTTGGGCCATGGTGTGATTTACACAATGTTAAAAGCCTGCCTCCTCACACACCATTTGTTCTTTGAAATTCCAAAATTTGCTCTATTGGGTTATATTTAAGGAAATAGCCCAATTTTCTCAACATACTGTGAATAGAAAGGCTGGCTGTGATTAGCCATCAATACCCAGTTATTCATTCATGAGGTCTGTCTGTCAGCACCATGTCCTCTGTTCAAAATGGCCATTCAGAATGCAAAACCATTGCTTCATGGACGTTCTTGAATAAAATTGTGTGCCTTTCCATAGTACTGGTAATGTGTGTTGACTGAGTTCGTGCTCAGATCTGTTCCCAAACCCATCTTCACAGTACAAACCTTAGCTCCCACAAACACCTTGAGTCATCCATTACTTATTCTTCTTCACAAAGTAAAACAGGCAAACAACAATGTATATGAGTGCAATGAACTCAACATTGTGTATATGTATGTGTGATGAAGTTAATGCCATGTATATGTGTGTACAATGAAGTTAGCATTGTACATATGTGTGTGATGAAGTTAATGCCGTGTATATGTGTGTACAATGAAGTTAGCATTGTACATATATGTGTGTGATGAAGTTAGTGTTTGCTAAATATATGTGTGTGTGATGAACAGTGCTGAGTATATGTGTGTGATACACAGTGCTGAGTGTGTGTGTGTGTGGGGGGGTGATGAACAGTGCTGAGTATGTGTGTGTGTGATAAACAGTGCTGAGTATGTGTGTGTGTGATGAACAGTGCTGAGTGTGTGTGTGTGTGTGTGTGTGTGTGTGTGTGTGATGAACAGTGCTGAGTATGTGTGTGTGCGATAAACAGTGCTGAGTATGTGTGTGTGTGTGATGAACAGTGCTGAGTGTGTGTGTGTGTGTGTGTGTGTGTGTGATGAACAGTGCTGAGTATGTGTGTGTGTGTGTGTGATGAACAGTGCTGAGCGTATGTGTGTGCAATGGGGTTAGCATTGTGTATATGTGTGTGTGATGGAGTTAGTGTTTGTTGAGTATATGTGTGTGTGATGAGTAATGCTGTGTATGTGTGTGTGTGTGTGTGTGTGTGTGTGTGTGTGTGTGTGTGTGTGATGGACAGTGCTGAGTGTGTGTGTGTGTGTGATGAAGTTAGCGCTCCTCCCCTGATTCAGGAGAACAAATGTGTGCATTCTCACCACAGGCAGGGGAGTAAATGGAAGCCGGTTTAGTTGTCAAGGACCTAGAGATTGCTGCAGAAGTATGTGGGCTCTGATGGGAGATGACTGAGTGATTTGCTATGTCCGTGATGCTAAGGACAAAGGGGACAAGACACATGACTTCCTACTCTATTCAAACCTCAGAGTGGCTTCTGCTCTCCCTGGGAAAAGAAATTTGTCATTGCAGTGGCAGAGCAGGCCTTGGGCCCCAGGGTGTCCAACCTTTGTACATGGCTAAACACACTGTGATCTACAAAGTTCATCGTCAAGGCCCACATAACTCTGCTTAAAATCAAAGGTAAAGGACTTTCCTCATGTTTTCAGTACCCTGGACCCCACTCACCTGGTCTTCCTTCCTGCTATCCTCCCAGAGCAGGTCGGAAGGTTCATGAGGCATCCCGGTCACTCAGGCTTCCTGTCCTTCCTCCTTTCTCTGCTTAAAGCTGCAGGTGTCCTCTAGTCCCTGCCATAGCTGATTCATCGCCTCCACCCTCGTCTTGCCAAAGTCCTTCTTACTATCTTACCTTGTTTTCTGTTCTTGGCCTTTTTTGATCAACAAACAGAAAGTCTCCTGGGAGAAGCTTGGTGTTTCGTTTACTGCCTTGAGCAGTCCCTGGGGAGTAGATAGCAGAGTTCACAAAGCAGGTGCTAAACGAACAAAGTCTAAACCTGGAAACGCTTCGAGCAGCCCTGCACTGAAGACACAGGTTTAGGGGATGGAAGGGTGGGAGTTGGTTAGACTGCCGCTGCTCTCTTTAGAGGAGCTCAGTTCAGTTCCCAGCTCACATGGTATGTTGGACAGCTCACAGCAGCCTGGAATTCCAGCTCCAGAGGATCTGACACCCTTGCCTGGCCTCCGTAGACACCTGCACCTGATGTAGACACACACATACACAAACTAAAAATAAAATCTTTTTCTAAAATGACCTGGAGATTTAAAGCTGAGAAGCTAGTAGATTTGTCAAGAGACAGAGTCAAAAGGAGAATTTTGCCTGTTCTCACAGATAGAACTCCTCATTCAGCTTTCATGTGCTTGGTGATCTCCTCCTTTAAATCAGGCCTTAGTTTAGGTGGTAGAGGCAGAGCAGTGGGTAAGATAGGCAAACCATAAAGCAAGCTAGTTTTAGAGATGGAAACCTCTAGGAAAAAAATCAAAGGAAGTGGGGGGGCAGGGTAGTAAGGAAGTAGAGGTAGGGTTGGGGAGGCCTCTAGTTTGTACATTTTTCTACTTTAATCACATCCATATTAAGTTATCACTTTATTTAATACCTTAGCAGATCCTGGAAATCACATGTATCACAGCTGCCCACGGGCTCTATGGGAGTGAAAGTGGGTTGTACTAGCGGGTACACCAGATTCGAGTCATAGCTCTGTCCCTGTGAGTTCTAACCATGGGCACCTAAGTTCAGGGTCGGGTTAAGTGGCATCTATAATGTCTACTTCATGGGTGGCTTTTGACAAGAAAAACAAAACAAAACAAACAAACAAAACAAACCCTGTTGAGAAATTGTCCACTATATAATAAGACATAGTTGGAGTTCTAGGATGAATTCATAGTTTGACTGCTATCTGGGGAGTAGATCTCGATGGGCTGGCCTGGTACAGGTATGTGTGTTATGCTAGAAGAATGGGTCATGGCAGAGCATTAGATGTTAGGTCAGGATACTTGCAAAAATATGCCCTATTTAAATAACATATAATTTACATATAAGCTCTGTGAGTTCATTGAATAGCTTCTTATTATTAGGGAGACAGCATGGGTGTTGAGAAAGTATAGATTAGTAAAAGAAAATCCTAAAGTTAATACTATAACATGCCATCATCATCCATCCTTTCACTCATTTCTATGGTGTACATACATGCATGTGTGTGCGTGTGCGTGTGTGTGTGTGTGTGTGTGTGTGTGTGTGTGTGTGTGTGTGTGTGGTCTTACTATGTCAGTGACAGAGCCTCTGCCTGGTAACCAGCATTTATATTTTTTAGAACATTAATGTTTTGTAATAAAATTACTGTTTAGGACCTTTGGGGCAGAGTCATGGGACTTTGTACTTGAAGATAGTGCCTTGTAAAGCCCTGTCTTCTTCTTGGGCAATGATCTTTCTCTGTCTCTTTCCAAGACACATTGTTAGCTGTTTGGACTCATCCCCCTTTTCATATTATCAATAACTTTGAAGTAATATATATATATATATATATATATATATCACTTATATATCTCAGGAGTGAGATTATATGTGAATGTCTGTAATATTGCTACCAAAATGATACTCATTTTTCTTAAACACATGTCCAGCTTCTACCAGCCATCTCACCACCCCTTTCCAACTTGTGAAATTTCAATCAAAACTCCTGCTAGTTTGACTCAGTTTATAATTGAGTCCTTCTGTCTGTCTGTTCAGTAACTTTTGACAGTCCAGGGAAATGTGAACAAGTCCCTCAAGATCACTAGGAGAGTTAGCCAAGGCCTCACTGAGAAGGAGCTGAGGGAAGAGCAGGCAGGAGAGAGGGGAGAGTTTCTCTCCTGAGAGTTTAATCCAGTGACAAGGAGCTCTCAGCAAGGTGTGCCGAAGGACATTATAGTCAAGAAAACAGTGAGCAAAGCGAAGAGCACAGGACAGGACGTGAACCATACAGGGGAAAGGAGGGACAAATTTTGTAAATAGTTGAGGTTCATAGTCATCTCATGCCTGTGATCTTAGCATGCACAACACTGAGGCAGGAGGATTTACATGAGATCAAGTTTGGCCTGGGCTATGGAATGAAATCCAATGGAAAAACAGGCAAACCCTGTGATAGTCACAGCCATGATTCTGTGGCTAAACAGATATGGAAAGTGCAGGGGAGGAAGTGTTCACTCCAGGCTGAGCCCAAGGACTCCACGGAAAGCTTGTGAATACCCACAAATCACCTTTTGTTTAACATCAAAATGTGTTTAACAGCAACATCAGGAAATCTAATTGACAGCAAGAAAACCATTCTTGTTCCCATCATGTAGTGAGACAGTCACATTGTTTTTCCTTCTCAGCATCATTACTAGTCCTTGTCTAGAAAGACATCTTCTAACCCCCTCAAAATACCCCCTACTTTTTGAGAGAACTTAATTTTCTGTGTAACCCAAAGGCTGTTGGCACAGCCCTGCCCAGTCAGAAAGCCTCACTCCATCACTGTGTCCGGACAACTTGAAAGTTTGTAAAAGAATGTCCATTAGGACATCTACCTTCTCTGCTGCTGTGCTGAGACTGAATTTGGACAGTGTGAAGGGGAAGATGACGAGATGAGATGTACCATAGGGCTGGTTGGCCTGGACTCCTTACCATGTGATACTTTACTAACCATCCTATAAGACAGGAATGATGGAGACCTCCATTGAGAAGATGAGGCATTAGAGAGGCAGAGTTAGTGACTTCCCACTGCTCACACACATGTGCTGGCGTGGGGATGATTAGAATTCATAAATCTTTTGTTTTTAGCTCAGGCTGGCTTTGAACTTGCTATGGATAGAGTCTAAGATAATTTTAGTGGTTTAATTGCTAAAATATTTGTAGGGCAGTCCTGCAAATTCCATGCCTCTAATCTTAAGTATGCTGTACCCCTAACTTGGGAACAACAAGAATTCATTACTACTTGGGAATTATAAAGGGAGCTTAGAAAACATGTGCCCAAGTCCAAGACCTGAGGTTAGTCTTGTCCTGTTTTGTTTTCTCTGCCCAAAATGAACCTCAAAGGGCTCTGTCAGCAAGGCAGCCTATGTCTTGTTTTTAAAAGCTGGGTGCTGTGGTGCACATTTTTAACCCCAGAACTCAGGGGGCAGATGGATCTCTGTGAGTTCAAGGCCAGTGTGGTCTACAAGGTGAGTTCAAGGTCAGCCAGAACTACACAGTAAGACCCTGTCTCAAAACACAATAAAATCAAGCATAGAGTGACAACGTTTTCTTCCTTCACAGTCTTGCCAAAAGCCGAGCTGGTTCCAGATGTGAAGTCCATGTCCACTCCACTGCGATATTTTCCTGTGCAGACCGCCACTGCCCAGACCCTGCCCGGGGGCGTAGCTTCATTGTCAATGTAGAAACTGCAACAGTTATAGCCCTCTGCTGATTTTCCTTCTCTTTGGGTCTGTTTTAGCTGTGCTGGGATATGTTGCATCTCCATAAAAAATTAAGATCATTTTGTCAATTTATATGAAAAAATGAGTTTTTGATATGATTCTGTGTTGAACCTACAGATAAATTGGTGGGAATTTTCACTTTAAGAATAGTGTTTCCTTATCCATGAGTATTGGATGTCTTCGCATCCTCTTAATTTTCTTTTTCAATACTGTTTTTAGTTTGTAATACACACATTTTCTCCCATTATTTAATTTATAGCTATTATCTCCTCTTTCATACTTTCATTCATGGAATCGTTTTCTTGATTTTTCTTTTCAGAATTATTCTGTGCTAGGATATGAAAAATGTTACTTTTTTATACATAGTCAGATACCCTCAGCCTTAAGACATCAGTCATTAAGTCTTGTGATAATTTAGCGACTTGAGAATTTCTAAATAAAAACATTGTTTACAGGAGGAAAAAAACAACAACAACCAAACAAACAATATACCGGTTAACTCCTTCTGTTCCGTCAAAGGCCTCTCCTTTCATTTTTCCTTGGGACGCCAGTGTCTTCTCGAATCCTGTGTTAAGTGAAGGTGGTGTGAGCAGAGTCATTGTCTTGCTCCCAACCTTAGGGGAACACAGCTTTCACTGTTAAATACTGTGGTTTTATGTGCTTTTTAGCAGGTTGAGGAAGGTAGTTCTTGGTGGCTGAGCTGTGTGTTTTGGTCAAGAAAGAGTGGTGGATCTTGCTTGTCAAGTGCTTTCACGATCTATCAGCACGATTGTATGATGAAGTTGCTTGTTTTATTACAACAACGCTCTTACATTATTTGATATTTAGACACTGAGATAAGTTTTCCTCCCCAGAGTTAATGCCACATGATTTTGATGTATAATTATCCTTAGAATTTAATGTACTTTGAAATAATTTAAGAAATTCAGAAATCCCTTACAACCACTTAGGCTTTTTGGAATATAAAGATGAAGAGAAATCAATAATAAAAGCATAAGTGACCCATCCTGTTACTTCCTTACCTGAACTTGGTACATTAAGACCAATACTCTAGTGTTACCCACAAGTATTATTTTAAATATTATTTTTAAATTCCTTTAAAAATCCTAAATATGTAATCTTCCTGGTAAGATAGAATCTTTCTAGGGCAAAACTGTACAATTTTCACTTACTCAATTTAATTTAATAATTGAATTATTTCAAATACCATCAATAAATGCTTGAACACCTTAAAATCATAGAATTTGGTCACAGGGGTGGGTAAGCCTAATAGAATACATAGAGGAACTGATTAACATCTCACTGCAATAATAATGACACCATGGTAATATTTTTATTTAGAAAGTATTTTGCATTCTTAGCTTCATGATAGGTTTAGAAGACTTGTAGACAGTGTAATGTGATTTAGTTTGAATTGAGAGTTTCTGGTTTTATTATGCTTTTCATTATTTATTAACCTGGAAATTTTTTCTTATACTTAGGGTCCTAGGGTGACCAGAGCTGTGCTATTCTATGTGCTAAATATGTTTTGATAAATGTGAGTGCCTGTTAGGATGATTTCCTTGGTGTTCTCTTGCAAGGATAATAGTTCAAGTATATTTTAAGTTAACTATAATAGCTTATAAAATGATTGTAATTGTCCATCTCAGTAAAACAAAGCCTGAGATCTCCACAAGACACACAAACATGTTTGCATGTACATGTGTATACACACTTGCTAATATGTCTCATTAATAGTGTAAAGTATTTAAGTGACTTAATTGTCACACTTTTAGAATGGCTAATTCCTATTTTGCACTTCAAGTATCACTATCTTTTAAATGTCATTCACAAAAGTTCTTTGGTTGTTTTTCACTGATTATCCATTCACCAGCTACTAAACGGCACAGTTCAATGATTCCACCATTGGCTAGGAATCAGGTCTAGAAAAAAAAACAAGTATTAAAGTCAAATTTCTGAAAATGTATCCTAAACCTTTGTAGTAGAAGTGTTGTTTGGCTGACTTCATGGCGTCTGATGTTTTAGACCTGAGTACGTGAAACTCTTCTCAGGTCCTGTAAGAGCTGCTGTTTCTTTTTGATTTTTCAGTGTTACAAGAAGCAGAGAACGGCGAGGACACCGGGAAGTGGGAGAGATTGACCTCCAGCTCACAGGTCAGGACTTGCGTTGACGTTGCTGATCATTATTTCTGTCAGTTGTACAGCTCTCAAATCTCTTGATGCTTGCTTCTGTGAGTCTAAGCTGGAGTTAGTTCTGGCAGGTTTTCTGATCACAGCCAGCTCTTGCGTGTCCAAAGCCTAGCGTTTGGTTACCTGATGTCTAGGATTTTAATATGAAAAAAATAATTTAAAGAGACTTTTGTGAGTGGAAGGAATTTTGAAACCTAGTAAGATGCATAGAAAATCTGATTATGATTGTTCTTTTTATTAAAATATTTTAAAACGAAGACTTTTGATGAGTTTCCCTGATTCCAACCCTTAAAGTACCCAGAATGTTAAATTACGTAACTGTGGTGGCAAAAGTCCTGTGTTAGGGGTCTCTACCTTGTCTTCTCTGCTGATGCTCTGCCTTCAGGTCTACCCAGAAGGCTTTGGGTGCTCTTCAGAGTCGACCCCGATGTTAGCAGTAGTTTCTAACTAGTTTCTAACTAGATACCGAACATCATGTATAAAATGAAGGCTAGTTAAAGAATTTCTACACAAATAAAATGATGTGGGTCGTCAGTTTACTGGATACAAGCCACTGTGACTATTTGGCTATTGGTCAGTGTCCTGCTGGCATCTGCCCCTAGGCTTGATGGGAGTCAGGCTGATGACCTCGTGTTTGTCTTCTGGTTCTCTCGGTTGTCTTAAACAGTGATTTCAAGCCTGATGCTACTGCTCAGCTGCTCACAGAAGACTCCTTCTCTGTCACTGCCTATGTTCTAATTCCCCCTGAGGTCCCAGCAACCCAGCCCACCCACCTATCCCCTTCACATTACCTTAGCAGAGGGTTTTTAATCACACAGTGAGATCCATGGCTTTGTCCTTCTGTCTGGTCACATCTCTTCAGAGAAAATGATTACTTGTATATGAATTAAGCTTCTGGTTGGTTCTTCGTGGGTACTTCATGGGTTTTGTTGTTTTCAGTCATTGGCTGTAGAGATCAGACAATTTTTTTAATTGGCCTATGTCTTGAAAGAATATTACCTTTTAGTTAAAAGAAAAGTAATTTGCGGAATATCTTGATGTTGTCCAAAAGGTAAATAATGTTCTTCCCTAGAGTAAGCATGAGTTCTACAAAATGCTGTGTTTAAAATGATGTATCCATTGGATTTATGGATGATCTGGAAGGGTTGAGAACCACATTTGCATAACACTTTCATGAGGAATATTCTAGTGATAAACATAGCCCAGTTTTCAGTTTCCAAATCCTGCTGAGAGAAACACCCAAACCAACTGAGTACAAGCTAAAAGTGGGAAATGTTCTTGGTATTCAGATATTACATAAATCAAAACTTCTAGAATTTTCTACTCAGAACTCTTTACAGCCTGAGAAATTTTTATGCAATTCTAGTATATAATTATATAAAATAGGAATGAGTCAAATATCTACTGTTAATAAATTATTATAATGAATTTACTTTAGGCCATCTCTTTAGTATGCACTCAACTTTGCCACTTATTAAAGCTGAAAGCAAAGTTGCACACCAGAAGTAGGGTGTGCTTATTTATATTTTTACATAAAGAATTAAATCCTGGTTGAACATTTGATATTACAGGACAACTTCAATGGTTTTCAGAGTTGATCAATAATTTGATTTTATAATGGACCACTCTGAAAATGCCACTTTATATAAATATGTATTAACAAAGTATGTTTAGGGTTATTCCAGAAATAGTTGGAAATAAAAAAAAAGACAGATTGCACAATACAAAGATACTTTGTATTCTTACTTGTCATGATGGTTGGAAAATGTTAAAACTTTTTTCATAATCAAAATTTTGCTCACATAAGAGCAGAAAACGTTGTATGTACAGCAAAAGCACCACAGCCCACAGCATCTAAAAGTCTTGAGTGTGAGTTGAGGTGCTGCAGGCAGCGCTGTTTGTTGTGTGGTATGATGACACACTCAGTGTAGAGTGCATCTTGTGTGTTCAGAATGGAGGGTGCAGTGAAGTCACACAGCACCACATCCGTAAGCAGGTTAGGGACACCTCGGGTATATGCTGTGCTGGTCCTGGGATTGATGCTTGGTCCTACGAATCCAGCTACCTTCCACTGAGCCAAATTTTCCCATCCCCTAACTTAAGAAGCTGAGATAGAAATAATGACCTTAAGTGCAGTTGTTTGAGATTTTCTTGTTTGAAGCAAGATCAGGAAGGAAGAGGGAGGCATGTCATCTTAAAAGGCAAAAAGAGCCTCAACCAATCTACTTACTTTACAATCCTAAACTGCCATCAAATGAACAGAGCTGAGTGTCTGTAAGCTAACATGATGTAGGATGTTAACATGATGCCATTCTTACAAACAATGATGCCATCCTTACAAACCATGCAATAGAAACCATTCTGTACACCAAGCTTCTCACACTTGGAAGGATGATCACGTTTGGCACCTTCACCAGCTTACAGTTTTATAAAGAATGTAACTAATATATTTCACCTCAGATCATACTGATATTTAAAGAAATCAAGAGCTTTGAACATCATGATATTTTTTCAGGTGCTATTTATCAAGAGAAGTTTTAGGTAAAAAGATAATTTGTAAGGAAAAGCTTATTCTGTGTAGAAATACAATATGACAATTACTATATATATAATTTATGGGATATATATATATATATCATATATATGGAATAAGTACTAAGTAGGAAAATAATGAAGGGAGACTGTACTACCTAGGGTAGTCCTCTGGTATTTAAAAAAAAAAAATGGGAGCACAGAAATATGCCTGGAGCAAGAGGACAAGCCTTAGGCCTACAGGGAGGAAGAGCAGGTGTGGAGCTTGTGCCTGGGGTGTTGGTGAAATGGCCAGATGAGTCAAGGGAGGGGCACAGAAGTACAGGAGAGCCTGGGGACAGTGATGTGTCCTCACACAGCTGGCCCAGAACAACAGGACTGTGACTATTACCAAGTCAGGACTCTCACTTAGAATTAAAGGGGTTTTATTGGACATCTTATGGTTCATAATTTTAGACAACACCATGACCAGCAGGTGGTATGCATCACTTTAAAATATTCTTATAAATAGTGTAGAAATTGTGAATGAAAATAGACTTATGCTAACGCTGATGAGGGTAACATTGTCTTGTCAGAACCTTGGGTATGGTATTCATTTTTCTGTCTTTAATGTGGAGAATTCATTTGGCTCTATATACCAACTTGTTTTATAAAAGAGACTTTAACTATGATAAATAATATTTAAAACTGTGAGCATTTGATTAATTGCTTTGCACATCTGAATTTTGCATTTGTTCACCATTTATAATTTTGACTAAAGCTGCATAGCTCTGTGGAAACCCACAAAAACTTTTAAATTTTATATTCTATTTACAAAGTGGGGTTATTTGAAAATTAACATTATGGTTTCATTATAATTGCCACGTGATCTGTAAGACTATTTATGAAAAGAAAACATGGTGTAGGTTATTTTTTTTAATAAGCAAATGATTTAGCAGGAATTAGAGAGCATGAAACATAGACACTACCCTGACATTTACTAGCTGGGTGAGTGGAGGTTCTTAATCTGTATTTGCAATCAAATGATCAGACACACCAAACGTTCAGGGTTGTTGTTATCTCTATATTTTCTTTGACGCTTGTTAAGCTATTATGCCCACAGGTGATAAACACTGCTTGAATAACGAGTTGCTTTTCTTAGTCACAATTGTTTATACTACCAATGAGGAACAAAGGCTATTATTTTAGATAAATAACAGAGGAAAATATCTATGCATGTTTTCAGAAAAATTGTTAGGGTAGCGAGGATGTTATTGAGACTTAGAAAGCAGAGTAATTCCTGCCGTCATCTTTCTTCTCCTGTGATGAATCAAAGGGACGAGGAAGAGCGCCTGGGAGACGGGTGAGTCTTTCTCAGTGGTCCACTTTCAGCTGTCAGATAACTCCATCAGGGATTTTCCAAAAACTTAACCAATATATTAAGAAATGATTACAAATTATAATTATGTGAGTCCTAGATTTCTACTATATATATAGAGATTAGATATACTTTTTCCTCACACACTGAAATATATTTAAGAAATGATTACAAATTATAAGTAAATTATGTAGTCCTAGATTTCTATTATATAGATGTAGATACAACTATGCTTTTTCTTACATACTGAAATATATGTATATATACTTGACTATTTAGTTTTATTTTTCCTCAAAATTCTTATTTCCTCTAAATTATTTTTTAATAGGAAGAATTAAAATTGCTTTTATGATTAAACAGAGAATAAGGTAGGGTGTTTGAGATTATTTTTGAGTCATTTCTGCTGAACATGGTTTCTCAGTTGTGCTGGATCTGGAGAAATTCAAACCTGTCTTGTCACAGATGTTGGAAAAGATTCCCTGTACCCTTGAGTGTCAGTGGGTCAGCCCCATGTCCTCTGGTCACATGGTGTGGTAGTGAGTCAGCCCCATGTCCTCTGGTCACATGGTGTATCAGTGGGTCAGCCCAATGTCCTCTGGTCACATGGTGTGGTAGTGGGTCAGACCCATGTCCTCTGGTCACATGGTGTGTCAATGGGTCAGACTCATGTCCTCTGGTCACATGGTGTGTCAGTGGGTCAGACCCATGTCCTCTGGTCACATGGTGTGTCAGTGGGTCAAACCCATGTCCTCTGGTCACATGGTGTGGTAGTGGGTCAGCCCCATGTCCTCTGGTCACATGGTGTGTCAGTGGATCAGACCCATGTCCTCTGGTCACATGGTGTGTCAGTGGATCAGACCCATGTCCTCTGGTCACATGGTGTGTCAGTGGGTCAAACCCATGTCCTCTGGTCACATGGTGTGGTAGTGGGTCAGCCCCATGTCCTCTGGTCACATGGTGTGTCAGTGGGTCAGACCCATGTCCTCTGGTCACATGATGTTAGATTCTGCCCTGTGATATGTTCAATTTTTACCTCTTCCATAAAAGTTACCTCCATTGTTTAGATACTCAGAATTTTTTGTCTCAAATAATTTTCTTTTAATTTTAATTCTCTGTTTCAAATAACTTTCTTTTAATTTTAGTTCTTCCTTCATACAAAGTTTTTTATTTTTTTAATTTTATTTTTTTAAGATTGCCTGCATATATGTTCATATACTGTGTATCTGCAGTGCCCGTGGAGGCCAGAAGAGGGCAGTGGATCTCCTGGAACTGGAGGCAGAGACAGTTATGAACTGTCACGTGGGTGCTGGGAACAGAACTGGGTCCTCTCCAAGAGCAGCCAGTGTTTCCAAAGGCTGAGCCATCTCCCCAGCTCTTCTCCAAAGTCTTAGCTTATTCTTACTCTCTTTTTCTCAAATTCACCTCTCAGTAGTTCTGAGGTTACCTCTAACTGACCTCCATCCAAAAGTCCTCTTTGGTCACTATTTTATTTATATTCAGCCTTTAGAATGAGACAGCAGCATGGTCCCACTTTGTTCTAAGACTTCCTCTTTTTTTCTTTATTAATAAATTTTTTATTCATTTTATATACCAACGACAAATCCTCTTCTCTTACCTCCTTCCCCAACCTCACCCTCAATCCACTCCCCATTCCCTACTCCAAAAAGGTAAGGCCTCCCATGGGGAGTCAGTAAAGCCTGATACATTCAGTTGAGGCAGGTCTAAGCCCTTCTTCCTACGTCAAGGCTGTGCAAGGTGTCCCATCATAGGCAATAGGCTCCAGAAAGCCCGCTCATGTACCAGGGATAGATCCTGATCCCACTGCCAGGGGGCCCCTTAAGCAACCAAACCAAGCTAGTGGAAACTCATGAACTTTAGACCAACAGCTGCGGAGCCTCCATGGGACTGGACTAGGCCCTCTCATAAGTGAGACAGTTGTATAGCTTGGTCTGCTTAAGACTTCCTCTTTTGCTTTTCACTGACATTGAGTCTGTCCTCCTAGCATGAGTCTCAAAAAGCCTTGAGACATAGAAGGTGCTGAATAAATTTGTCCTGGAGAGCTATCACAAGCAATCCTTATGTGAAATGCATTACAAAGGATATGAAAGAGCCACAGTCTTCAACAGCTCATGGGAAATAAAGAAGTTTCTATAAAGTGGTGTATGAGCTGGGCTGGGGATAAGGCATGCACTTTGGTTTGTTATACGTATCAGGCACTGGGAGGGTTGCTAAGTGTGCATTTAAGGTTGGGTGCCTTGTCGTAGTTTTGCTTCATTGTGGGTGTACTTTGTATGCATTTATGATACGTCATTAACGCAGAGGTGAGTTACACGCTGATCTTAACTTGGAGTCATTACGTTGCTTTGTTTGCTGTGGCTTGTTAGACTTGGGATGTCACTGAAAAGGCATATGGTACAGTGGGGCTATGCACTGGGTGACCCGTTGACACAGTGTTGACATGAGCTTGTTGGACATAGGCTTGACTATGCACTGGAAGAGAGGAGATCAAAGCAGTCGTGAAGGAGGAATACAGAGAAGTCAGGGTAGGGGCAGTTACATCCAGGGAGACAGAGGACACAGCTGGAAACGGAGTCAGTCAGTAGGGCTATGACATTACAGAGTAATGAAGGGCAGTTTTCACCACCAACTACCCGAAATTAAACAATAAAACTCACAGATAAGGGAATCAGAAAAAGTAGTTGTTTTCCTAAGTTAATTTAATTTTGGTGGAGGGAGAATGAATTGTTCTAGAGTGTTTGTGTGTGAGGTCCATGTGAACACACTAAGGAAATACTCCTTCCCTGAGATTCCAGAAACCAGCATGGAGATAGAGTATGATGCTACGTAAATTTCAGCTTCAGAGTGACAGTCACCTCCGCAGTGGTGGGAGTCCTATGACAGAGCAGAGGTCAGAGATCCAGGCGGGTGTTAAAGAAGCTCTCAGGGAGTGGGGAAAGATGGCAGAGACTGCCAAGCTTCAACTGGAGCTGTGTTTCACAAACTGTGGTCCCACCCATCCCATGCTCTGTTTTTTTTTTTTTATTCATTTATTTATCTTAAAATTTTGCACAGTGCCTGCCAGAGACATGTACACGTGTAAGGAAGCAGTGAAAGCCAGATTTATCGACTCACTGGAATTTAGTCATTTCCAGATTATTCAAGTCTTTGGAAGTATTGAGACTCATTTGCTCATTTATCCATTCATACACTTATCCGTCCATTCATTTGCTCTTCAACTCATTTGTTTGCTCATTCACTTATTCATTCATTCATTCGTTCATTTGCTCATCTGTCCATTCACTCATCCATTCATCCATTTATGTGCAAATGAGCATTAGCCTAAAGCATTGTGCATGGAGATACTGGTGGTTCCTTAATCCCATTTCCTGACCACAAATTTCATTGCTTCAACTGGGCATACTATTCTCAACAGTTCCTGGTTCAAGATCAGCTTCCACAGATCCTGCCCATGTTAAGAAAGCACTCCTCAGAAGAGGCCTTCTCTTCCTGAATGTAGCTGGGTTATTTCTTCAAGGGAGTGGTAGACAGCATTGCCCATACTCGTCCACTGATGGGAAAGACTCATCCTCCTAGTTTTCCTTATGTATTTACTGTCAAATTGTGAGTTTGTACAAGATTTAAACCATTCTTTTAGCAGTAGTAGATCACAGTGATATTCTAGAGATTTGCCAAACCCAACCAAGACCCCATGCTGCCTGAGAATTGTTTGGGCAGAAACGTAAGTTAGAAGAGTGGAGCCCTGTGCCTCCCTGGCTGGTGCATGAGTGCTTGCCTGGGGTGTCCCCAGGAACAGGCGCTGGCACAGGTGTTCGGCACAGTTGCTTGTGGCTACTCCACTGGGAGAGACCGGAGTGTTCTCCACACTGCTGTTCTGTGGTGTTGGAGTATCTGGCAAGCAGTGAGCCTGGCTGCATATTTCTCTGGGGAAAACAAAAGCCACAGGGGAGTCATCCGTGTGACCCTCTGCTGGAGAGCTGGCACACAGGTGCACCACAGGACACCTTCCTGTTGTCATTTGGTGAACAGGGCACATGTCAGGTGCTCCTGGATGCTCTCTATTCAAGGTGGAAGTGGAGTATTGAGCAGGGACTTACTGGCTAATTCCCAGTGATGAAGAGTAACACCAACTGATATGTTGATAAAAGGGATTTGGGGGCCGGGTGGGAAGAGGAAGGCGTTTCCTTTGCTTCTGTGAGCACAATTATGAGCTTCCCTGTTTACGTCTGACCCATCCGTCCTGAAATGCTGTCACTAGCATCATTAGCAAGCAAAGTGTTGATAACATAGTCAAATGCACAGCAGAGTTCTGGCTCTTAGGTGTCTGGACTAACTCCCAATATTAGGAATCGGAGTCAGACTGCCTTCGCCTTTCCCAGGCTAACAGACGCCCTGCCATTAGCAGTCTGAAGGCAATTTTATTAAAATACACAGCCCTGCTGAGTTGTTCTCCACAGATAAACAAGGAAGGCAGGAGAGAGGCTTTTGTTTTTAAGTAATTATTTAAACCATACATTACAGGTAATTTTCTTTTGCTGGGAAAGCAAATGCTACCGGAATGGCAATACCAATTGGGTGACACCGACTCAAATAATGTGATATTGTCATTTTTAAGAGCTAAAGCAGTGTTTGATTTTCCCTTAAGTACAAACAGAGTAAATTGGATCCAGGTATCACGCACATATGTCTTACAGCTGATATTATGGGATGAGCAACATGGTTATGCAGAATTATGGAAATGTAATACACTGGCCGTTGAGTTCCAGGTGCACAGACTGGACCTCCAAACACATATTAGAACAGGAGGGCAAAGAAGCATGTTTTCCCTTCACGGTCAAGAGGAAGTCACATTTCAGCCTTTAAAAGAAACCTCTTAATAGGATGCTTGGTATATAAACCACCAGGGTTTAATAAATGTGTATGTGTGTTCATGGAGCCAGAGCTTTGCTGGCCCCAATGGTCAAAATCTCAGAAAACATTTTCAGGGTTGCCCAGGGTCCATTAAATCTACCGCCTTTTCTTTGCTTCTTGGAGTGGCACATTAGCATGCTTGGGCTCCTTACCAGAGCCCACACTGGCCTTCGTGCAGGCAATGTGAGCCTTTCCTGCCTGGGAGACCCCTCAGGGGTCAAGAAGGCTTGCTCGGCACTGCTGTCTAGCGGGAGGGAAGTGGTGCAGATCAGGGTGTCTTCAGGGTGTCACAGCCCTCAGTTCCAACCCAACCGAGACCCTGGCTCCCTTTGCTGTCATCTGTCCATTTAGCCAATCTGTCCAGAAGCCTTTGTGTCCTTGACTCTAGAGTAGAAATGAAAAGGAAACCAGGCCCTTGTGACGGTTCAGAGGATGAAATGAGTTGACGTTGGAACACTGTTGGGGTGGTGTCTGGTAAGAACGTGCTCAGGAAGTGGGGTTTTTATTTTCATCAGCTATTAATAAAATCTTATCAGAGAGAAATGTATGTGTCGAGTGTAGTGCTGGCAGCTGAGATAAATACATCGATTCATGTACGAGCCCCTCTTCAGAGTGAAAAGGCTAAGACAGACATTTAAGCAAATGACTCATCCCTGCACGCCACTTCTTGTTTTATGGGGAAAGATCTTAGAGAAATAAATGAGGTGCAATTTAATCTTGTCCATGGCAGTGGGGTGGGAGGGATCACTGAGAAGTCGTGTTGCGTAGCTCTGAAGAAAAGACTCTGCTCCGTGTCCTAGCCTGAGTGCTAGATCCAGAGCTGACCATTGCTTGTCTAAGAGCGCTTTTGCCAGCCCCTTGTCCAGTGTATTTAAACTTTTTCTTAAAGGTTGTCATCATGCTTAACCAATATCTCTGGACATCAAGAGAAGTTATGTGCTAATTAACCACTCACATGATGCTTTCTGGTGTTTCTGCTAAAATGATCTAGGGGAAAGCTGAGGTTATGGCACAGATCCTCATACTTGCTGAAATCGACAGACACTGGAACACACCCTTGGTGGAGGAAGAATTGCTAACTAGCAAATCTTTGCCCCATCAGGCCTTCTGACCCACTAATCCTCGTCCCAGGAATTTATTCCAATGAAATGTCTTCAGTAGTATGAAAATGTCTGTATCTTAGATCACTTAGTGTGATAAATATCTGAAGTGACTTCAGTGTTCTCGTAAGGAACAAGGACTTAGAACACTACAAAAGCTTTATGTGGTGGGATCCCTGTACCAGGAAAACAACCAAGATGGCGGGTAGTAAAATGAACGGAAAAAATCACAGAGAATGGACAGAAAGGCAAATCAGTACACACAGTTGCTAACTGAGGCAAAACTAAGAAGAATAACATGAAACTTACAAATTGATGACTTCAATAGGCCAAGCTCTCAGAACAGCTGTTCAGAGAATGGGACCAAGTGGAGCAGGAACTGTGGAGGAGGGATGTTTATCTGAATGTACTTTAATTCTTAGAACTCTGCTGGTATTTCATCAAAGTAAAAAAAAAAATCTAAAATCAACAGAGAGTTCATGGAACCCCACAAGAAACACAAAATATAACAAAGAAAGAGCACTATACTCACAAGAATTATGGAGAAGAGAGATGGGAGCAAGAGAGATAAGGTAGGCAGTGTCACCAAACAGTGTTTGAACTTTTGAATCTAAGGTTAAAAGTGAAACATATAGTGTGAATATAGCTATGGAGCAAAAGCCCTAGGCTCCATCCCCAGCACTGCCAATCAATCAACCAACCAACCAAACAAACAAACAAACAAACAAACAAACTGTATACTCTAATTCATCATTTGTGTTTCACAAAGTACTGGTTACTGATTTTGCTGTTCACCATAGTGAGATTTAAAACTCTGAGAAGTGACTCAGATATGCTGTACAATTGTGAATGGGAGTCACCTTTTCTCCCTGCTAAAGAAGGGGAAAATCTTAAAAGAACCCTGTTGAGTTGGATTGTATCTCAAGAGGTTGATAAAAGAATATGTACCCCAGCTATGAAAACTGATAAAGAAATAGAGGTGTGTGTGTCTCTTTCTATAGTCCTAGTTCTATCTGTAGGGAGGGCCTGGAGGCAGGTACACCTGACAGTGTGAGCATACCTGGTCTCCAGACCTTCACACTGAGTACTGTTCTCAATAAGAGGAACCAAGAATCCTTGGAGATGTGGATGATCCAAGGGCTGGACCCGCAGGAACGCAGGCTGAGCAGCGGCAATCTTGTGCTACCAGAAGCTCTGGAGGCACTGAAAGGAACAGCAGGCAACTTCCGGTGGCTTCTGCCTGCCTGTCGCTTGCCCTGTGACAGCAAGGGGTCAGACTCAGTCTTCCATAAGGTTGTTCACGTTACTGAATAAATAGAAGAGGAAGAAAAGGAAACCCTTTTGAACAGTAGAGTGCTAATCAACAAATGGAAGAAAAGGGGCTGGCGAGGTGGCTCAGTGGTTAGGAGCGCTTGCTGCGCTTGCAGGGAACCCAGGTTTGATTCCAGCACCCACACTGGGCAGCTCACCACTGTCTGCAGCTCCAGTTCCAGGGCCTTCAGCACCCCCTTCTGGACTTCGTGGGCACTGCAAGCACATGGCACAACACGTCAAGACAAGCGAGCACATGCATACATATAAATAAAAAACTTAAATTGAATAAATAGAAGTAATGCTTGAGACAGAAAGTAAGTATTTGATAAATGTTGCAGTAATAATTGTTTCAGTCTCATTTACTAAGCAGGTATGAAATTAGTAGGTGAAAAATGACCAATGTTATGTTCACATGGTGACAAAATCCTCACTCTCAAAAACATGTATTAGTGATAATAAAGACAGTGCTTTTGTTGTGAAGAAACTAGCACACAGTACCCGAGACACTATCGAAGTTGGCATCACAGTCAGGGTGTGTCAGAATCATCTGCAGTGATCCACAGAAGATGAACCATGACTCTGGATGTTCTTGTTAATGTGTGCCATGAGGTTGGGCCATGACTCAGTCAAGAAAGCGCTGCTCAAGAAGCATGAGGGCCTGGATTAGTTTCCCAAAACCCACTTTAAGAAACAGGTGTGGTGGTGTGTGCTCGTGATACTTGCACAGAGGAGGTAGAAGCAGGTGGGTCTCTGGGGCGCACTGGTATGCCAGCCTTGCCTAATTGGCAAGTTTTCAGGCAGTGAGAGACCCTGTCTCAAAAGAGTCAAGATGTAGGGTGTGGAGAGCTTGGTTGACCTTAAGCTTCAACATACATGCACATACTTGTATCTGCACATTCCCCCTCTCTCTGTTTTTTTTTTTAATGAAGAAATATGAAACAATCAGAACAGAGTGAAATCCTTCAAGTCACCAGGTAATGTGTTAATAATGCTCGTGGTGGCCTGAGACTGAGAGACTGTCCTAGGTGAAAAGAAGTCAACAGGTCCAAGGAAAGAATACCAATGGACAGTGTTGAAATTCAAAGAAACTGTAGCTCAGGTTTCAGTCATGCAGGTTTGTTGTTTTGTTCATTGTGTAAGGGTTCTGTGAGATGCTAATATGTGGGGAAGCTGAGGAGCAACACTTGCTTAAGTCAGAAAGTACTTCAAAATTGAATGTGAAGTTGAAAAGCACAAGGTTAATATGTATGCCTCAAATAAGACATGTGACGCCTCATACAGCCTTGGTTATTGTGTGGAAAAACATTTGCTACAGGTGTGAGAATAGCATCAGTGAATTCTAAGAGGAAATGAACAACCACAGTAGATCTTAGCAATATGGCTTCTGCTTATTCACACCAGTGGAGGAGTACAGCCATGTTGACTGTGAAAGTCTTCACAGGGAGAGCAAGAGTTAATGCCAATGAAGCACTCTGGGTGTTGTAGTAGATGTTAAACTCTGTGTTAAAAAAAATGTTTGATGTATTAGCCTCCATGGATGTGTGAGGAGACCTTTACCCTAGCCAAAGCTACCCAGGAAATAAGGTGCCCACTGCACAGAACAGTCTTTCAAAGTCTAGAGTGAGGGTGCAGTGAGTTGGGGACAATCCACATGTCAAACCTCATGACAGCTCTGAAGGACCATGATGGATTAACAGAGATGCTGTGTCAACTGGAGACTCTGGAGCAGCCTCCTATTCCCCGTATATTAATGGTAAAAAGTTTCATGTTTGAAGAAGTTATAAGATATATGTGGAGAGATTAGCACTTTGTCATTCCTAAGGGCCTTTAAATGATCCTGCAGTGACCTCTGATGTCCCAACCCACACAGCTAGGAAATCACACTGAATAAAGATGTTCTAGAGTTAATGTCCATGTGGCCTAGAATATGACTAGACCGCCTTGTTTGTGAACCTTCTTTCTGCAACAAGGAACTGCCTAACATGACGCAAAATCTGTCAAGATAAATCACATATCCTTTCAATCAGAACAAAAGTAATAAATTAACTGCGTCTATTAGACTTTTGAAGGTGTATACCACTTAAAATCGGATGAAATACTACCTCAAATATAATGTGGAATGAGAGTCTATAACATTCACAAGCCACATCCTCAAAAGGTTCAGCATGGGTGGCATTTAACAGAAATATTGTAGGCCTTGCCCAGAAGCCCTGAGTAAGTGTGAGAGCTGAGACTGGAGTCCCAGCCACTGTCAGCCAGGGAAGGGGTCATCTCACAGAGCATCCCACATCCCAGGTATTGTCTTCCTTGAACATAGTCCTGTGATAGTCCAGTACTACCAGAGATGACCAGGTCAGGCACCAGAGGAATCCACCTCCAAACCGTGAACAGTAACTGAGTTCTGCTCCTCTGCTGAGACAGGGGTTAGCATTTGAACAGAAGATTGATTTGAGTAAAGTGTTGCTCATCACTTGAGAATATAGGGATATGGAATTAGGGGCAGTGACAGAATTATCTTACCTTTATTAAATTAAAAAAAAACTCTGTGTGTGTGTGTGTGTGTGTGTGTGTGTGTGTGTGTGTGTGTGTGTGTGTGGTCTGCAAGTATAATGTATGTGTGCACTCCTCTGTGTGTGCTTGTGGAATCCTGAGGCTACCTTTGAGTACCTACCAGCCTCTATTGCTTTCCACCTTACCTTTGGAGGCAGAGTCTCTCACTGAACCTGGAGCTCACTGTTTTCTGCCAGTGAGTGCCAGGGATCCTCCTGTCTGCTCCCCAGTGCCGAGGTTATAGGTAACCATCACACCTGACTTTTATGTGGGTGTTGGGGATCTGAACGCAGAACCTCAGGCTTTCACAGCAAGCACTGAGCTATCTCCCTGATCCCCAGAAGGCTTTTTAAAACAGAAGATATTTGGGGTAAACATTGACTGTGCTATTCTATCTAGTACCAGGGTCAGACCCTAGACTCCAGATTCCTGAAATTCCCTGGGGGGCCATTGGTGAGATGTTGGAGAAAACCATTCTGCCCACAGACCCAGGATTGGTGAACAGTTTACTGTTAACATGCATTATACAAACGATGCAACCTTTGAAAGTTACTCTGGCCACTCACAGTTGAGAGGGCAACAGAGAACTGTAGAGCTGGAGGGTACTCGCCTACATCATGGGGTTTGTGGACAGGGAACCAAAGTGCAGGGAGGTTAGATTTTACAGGGTTAATATGTGACAGATCCAGAAAAAAAGAAAATGTGCCCAGATTTCCTGACTCCTGGCCCAGTTTTCATTCCACAATGGCACAGTGCCTCATGAGACATGTGAGATTAGAGCAAACTCATATTTGTTGAAACGCGAGAGCAGTGTTATTGGTCTTTGGATGGTGTTTTGGTGGGGGAGGAACGAGGTCACTCAGTCAGTGTGTTTGGTCCTTAGGGTTTCGGGGGTTTTTTTGTTTTTTGGGTTTTTTTTTTTTTTTTTTTTTTTGCATACTAACATTGATAAAGGACTAACATCCCTTACTTACCACAAATCTATGTGGTCCTGGATTCTGCTGGTATTTGTGTCTGCCTCAGTCTGTCTGCAGTTCGGGAGTCACCTGCTTCTTTGAGAATGCATGCCTTTGAGTTCCTGGCACTTGAGATCCGCTCCACTAAGTGACTAATCTAAGAAATGGCCGCTCTTGTTAGGTGTGCTGGAACCTGGGCGTCTTCAGATTGCTAGGCAGTGGTGGTGTCGGTACCACTGGCAGACAGGCATTGAATTGCCATCATTTGGCTTTAACAGGAGATAGAGTCTTGTCTCCAACACGAGCCCGAGCCAAGGTACTGTCTCCTTTCTTCTAATTTTAGTCAGAGCCATTGGCACCAATCATACCTAGACAGGCTAGCGTTATCTCTTCCCAGCGCAATCTGCTGGGATGGGCCGGCTTCCAAGCCGTTCAGCTGAACTCCCCCTGATTTTACCAAACAGAGATATGATTGGATGTGGAGGGCATGAGCTTTCGCCCTTTCCATTAGAAATCACCCGTTCAGACACTGCGATTCTAAGTTTAATTGGTTCAATGTATGACTCAGTCAGAACCGGCTGTTACGACCGAAAATTGCGGCATGCTTTAATTGTAGGTCAGGAAGTAATTACTCAGACGTTTTGGTGCTGGGGCATGGATATTGATATGTTTAACTGTCAAAGATGAGGAGGGGAAGTGAACTGTGCTGCCTGTTTTCAGCCCTTCCTGATTTTGTTCTGGACTGCCGTAACAAGGGCCTGGCAGGGTCTCCAGTCACAAGCATCCACCCTACCGGTCTCACATGGCCTGTCACAGTGACTGCGCTGTGGCTGGTAACTGGCTCTCCCTACAACTGTCGGACCGCTGTCGGTGAAGAGGGAACATTCTGGGCTTGTGCGGCCATCCCTGTAGCACCTCCTCCCCATTCAGGTTTCCTGGGGTGGCCTGCACCAGTGCTGTCTCATTGCAGACAATAAGGGAAGCTGGGCAGTGTTCTTTTTATGCTGGAACCCACACAACAAGGTTATTTCCTTCCCCACACCCACTCCTCTCCTCCATGAGAGTTAGGGTGCATGGTCCCTCTTGTTAGCTGAAGGTCTCTTCTCTCTGTGCATCCTCCTTCCTTCTCCCTCAAAAGTTCCTAAAATTCCTAGTTCCCTTTCCGCTCCTGCAGGATACACCCCAACAAAAGCAATGTAGGAGAGAGAGAGTTCATTTTAGCATGTGATTCCAGGCTACAGTCCATCATTACAAGGGGATCAAGGTGGCAGGCCCCTGATGCAGCTGGCCCCATCCATGTAAGATCAGAGAGAATGTATTTGTATATGCCTGTGCTCAGCCCACTCTCTCTACTTTTGTACAGGTCAGGACCCAAACCTAGGGAATTGATCTTCCACATCAATTAACGCAGTCCAGACGATCTATCCTGCCTTCAGACATGCCCACAGGGCGAACTAATTTAGAAAATCCTTCCTTGAAACCCTCTTCTCCGATGACTCTAGATTGTATCAATTGGATAATTGACACTAACCAGCACCCAAAACATCTAGGATCTTTCCTGACTCTGCTAGAGCAGGGATTTTCCACGTGTAAAAGCATGAGTTTTCTCTCTCTTGGTGTGACCCCAGTTAGACTTCCATAGAATGAAGAGAAGCAAAGACCAGGTTTCTTACATCACCATGCTGAGTATTCAGAGGTAAGGGAGACAGAGATCTACCTCATGGGGATCTCAGAGATTTCCTATGGAGTTTACTAGTGTTTTTCATTCTACAAACAAAACAAAAAAATCTTAAGCACTCACAAACAAAACATTTTCAAATAGAAATATCCAGATAGCCAGAGAACATGTTTAGATTTCATGGGAAAAAATAGATATTGTATATTACTGTTTCAGTCAACTTTCCCTTACTATATCACAAGTGCCTGTTATATAACAAGAACTTGGGAAAAGGAGAGGCTTCTTTGTGGCTCAGCATTTGGGAGGCTCTGGTCCAGAGTCACATAGATGGGAATGTATAGTGGATCCAAGCTGCCCACTTCAGAGGTGGGACATAGCAGAAAAGAAAGAAGAGACCAGGGTCTTGCTGTCACATCTGGCTGTGATCTCCCAGTAGGCTACTGATTTAGAGGTTCCACCAGCATCTGACAGAAGAATAGTGGGGGCCAAGCTGTGCGAACCACGTGCACCTTTGGGGAAGACTCAAAATTTACACTATAAAGATCACATCCCGGTGACCTGGATAAAAAATTTCTCATTTTCCAAGTAGAACAGAAGTTCAGAAAATCAAACCACAGTTATTTTAAAAAATCAGATTTGTATGAAGAACACATTAAACTTCAATAGACAAAAATTCTATGGACTTATTTCTTTGTGTTGCCAAAGCTCAAATATAAAGTGTTACTTTATATATTTAGAATTGCTATTTTTAATTCTAGTTAGGTAGATGGGATGAGTTCTCCCTTTCTCTTTTTAATGATAAACTTACTGAAGTTTGTTTTATGAATGACGATAATACAACAAAACATTTGTCCCGTGTGATATGGCTACTCTGCACATCAACTCACAGCAGCTGTGGTTATCTGAAAAAGATCACGCTCTCGATATTCCACAGGGATGAGGGAGAGGCCTCCAACGCCTTACCCTTAAGGGAGGAGCTACTGACAGTTGATGCTGCTGGAGGTGTGGGGGTCGTGATCTCTGGTGGATGCTCTTACCCCAGTGGATGGCCACACACCCATGTGTATGAAGGCTGGACTCAGGGAGTCTTAACAACAATATGAAGAAAGACATGAAGCTGGGAGGGAGATGGAACTGGCATCATTAGGAGAGGTTGGACCAAGGTAACCATAGATGGATATGATAAATTAATGTTATATAAATGTATATCTAAATTGGCTGTATTGTCTCAGTTCCTTCACAGATTGAACTATGACCTTGGGATAGTACTAAGATTTCTGTACACAAAAGGATTCCTGATTCAGGCAATAAGGTCTATCATGGTGGGGAAGGCACATCTATAAAACCTAAAACCATCTGGATACTTTGAGTCAGCCTTCAAAAACCAGAGTAGACTAGCCCAGAATGGATGGTGAGCTTTGTGAAATCTAAGAGCTTCCCCCAGTGACACTTCCTCCAGCGAGGCCCCAACTACACAGGGTCCACAGCATTTGGAAACAGCACCGACACCCGGGCATCATCAAGCATTCCAGTGCATGAGCCTGTGGGGAACGGTTCACAGTCATAACGCTGAGTTTGTATAAATTGGTGATTATGATATCCGGAAATGTGAGTTTACTTATTTTAAATTGATGACTGAGTATCGATTTCTATTGGATGTTTTTCATTAGTATTCAGGGCTAGATCCTGTAAATATATTTGTAGTGTTGCTTTTTGTCGAACAATTTATTTTAGACTACTGAGTACCTGCTGTGTGTTTGGGGTAAAAGATCACTTGGTTTCTGTAACCCTTCAAAACACAGTATTCCAGCCCATTTCTGATGCCAGCCCTTCAATATAGTTGAATCTTGCCTGCCAGTTTGCAATCTGGGGAATTTCAATCTTCCTCTCTGGTCCATGAACTACTATAGTTGACAAAAGGGATTTCTAAAAGATAATTGTATTGATTAATTCAATTTCTGGGTCGAGCATAAGGTTGTAAATTGGAGATCACTCATAGAAATTGAATACAAAGGGAAAATCTTTTTAAGTCCTTTTTGTTCCCCTCTGGTGCATTGAATGATTTATGCTGAACTCCTAAAAGCTTTCCAGCCCCACAGTGCTTCAATAAACTTCTAATGGAGTCCTGAATGCGGCTGCTGTTCCCGGTGCCTGTGCGGTAGGTGAGGAACCTTTGACCAGGAGGACAAGGCTTTGTTTTATTTTCACTGAAAAAACTCACATGCTAACACTTGAGGACTTTTAATATTTTTGGAAGATTTTTGGTGTTATATAATATATACCTTCAAACACATATTAATTATGTTATTTCCAAGTACATGTATGTACATTTTTTCTGTCGACATACTTAACCCAACCGAGTTTGGCTGCATCTGTATATGCAGGCATGACATCTCCACGCTGAATGTATTGGGCTCCATATTTCTTCTGTGTTAGCTGGTTGAGTGTTTCATCAGCTAATGGCTCCTCTAAATACAGAAACCATCTTATCCACATTCTATCACCCCCAACAGAGTACAGTATCATACCCTTTACACAATGGATGCTAAATTAATGGTTGTACTGAATGGTAACCAAAAGAATACACATTTAATCAAAGAAAAATGTACCGTTTGATTTTTCGTGCAGGTACATGGCAAAGATGTCACTTAGAGAAAGTCCCTTTTTATTGTCAATTAGGACTGTCTTATTCTCATCCGATGAGATGGAAGCTAAGCTCTGCCACTTTTATATAGTTTTCTTTATAATTGTGAACATGGAGAACCACATGAGGCCATCAATCAGGGGAGAGATGAGGGCCCAACAGAATTACTTCTGTAGGTGGCCAATTTTTTTTCAATCAAGGACAGCTGAAAGGTCATGATTAAAACAGTGATTTTCCAGAAATTGTAAGTAACTGTTAGTGATTGTTTTGCACAAAGATGTCAAAACTACCTTTTTCCTTTGAAAAAAGAAAATTATAAGTTCTTGCAAACATTGGCAGTTTTCCAAATTTTGCTTGTACCTACTGTAATGTGTTTTAATTACCACACTTGAGTCAATTTCTTAAAAAACAATGAAAGGCAAAAGTAAGTATGATAGGAAGCCTCCCCAAAGCAACAATGGCTGTACCAATACCTACACATTTGTTGCTTTGATGAGACTGAGATCTTGTGATTTTATTCTAAGAGAGTGCATAGTATGAATTATAATTCTCTGGAGAAATGAAGGAGAGCTTCATTAGGTATCTGCATTAAAATGTGGAAGGGATGCTTCAGAGATTTGAGTCCCTTCATGTAGAAAATTCAGGAAGGCAGCTGGGGAGAGCACATGTTGCTGTGATTTCTCTAGGTGGCCCTCTGTGCTCTGAGACAGGGCTGACCCCTCACCCTGGCTGGTGGCAGACAGGACTTAGTGCTGATCCTCTTTGCTTAGATGGGTTGTGGATGTGGGATCCGGACCCTGAGTAGTTGTTAAGGATTCTCAGGACCTTGGCCAGGAGGATTTTAAGCAGTGTCCTAGGCATTTTCCTAATCAGGTAATTGCATTCTTCCTGCAGGTCTGGTTTTATTTGTTCATTGGGGTTTTTATTGTCATCTGTGGTTGGATACAGGACACTGAAGTCTTTGTTTGTGTATCCCTGTTATGTTTTAAGTTCTAGGGTGCATTGAATGTCCTTTAAAATGGAGTTGTAAATTTTGTGAGATACACTGTATTTTAGTCTCCATTAATAGTATGTATTCTGTGCTCATGTGTGCATGTGCATGTATCTGTATGTGGAGGCCAGAGGTCAACTTCACATGTCTTATTCTTTGTCTTTCCCCCTCATTTTTGAGACAAGGTCTCTCACTGAGCCTGGAATTCATTGAGTGACTGAGTGAGCCTGGGGAATTCTCCCATCTGCCTCCATGCCAGGCTTTACATGGATGCTGGGGATCTGAGTTCAGGCCCTCCTGCATGGGCATCAAGCCATCTGAGCCATCTCTCCAGCTCTCATTCTGTATATTTACTCTCTGCTTTCATTCAATCTTCTTTTTCTCTTTAAGAGATGCACACGAAGACATAAATGAACACGGACAGTGGCGGTAGCTGCAGCAGATAGAGAGGGGGTCTGGGGCTACACCTTGGGGTGATCTTCAGGTGTACCTATGTCCCTTGCCTTGCAGGAAGGTGCTGATGGGGGACAAGAAGAGTGATAGAATTGCTGGGCTTGTAAAGGGCTCATAGGGCTCTTTGCAGAGTGTGACTTCATCTGCAATTAAAAACTTTAGTTCCAGGATAATGGGGCTCATGTCCACATCAAATGCCAATCTCCCCCTGTGTTGAGCACATTCAATTCAAATGTGCATGTCAGAAGGGGGCTCCTCTGATTCTAAGAGCAAAAATATCTTGATATGTCATAATTTTGATGGCCATGTTTTAAGTTAGGTAATTCACTCCAGATCTTCTTTTGCAAGCTATAGAAAGATAAAATTCTATCAAATCAACATTAAAAGCACTGCAGGTAATAATTTGCTTTCAAAGATAGTTCATTTAGTCCAAAGCCACCCTGGTCCCAAGTGTTTTCTTGTTACATGCTTGGTTGGAATTGTGATTATTGGGTTCTTTGTTGTTATTTTATTTTTCAATAAGGAAAAGAAGAAAAACTCAGTCCTTTGGCCCTGATTTATCTCTTAATCTTACAAGTTACCCCACAACCGTATCACACAGTAAGGAAAGCATAAGCCTGTGAGACAGAGAGCTGTGCTGAGGTCCTGGTTTATACATATTCTCCCTGCCAATGGCTGTGTTGCTTGGATTCCCTGTCTCTTCCTTTCTTCAGTAGTTCAGTATGTGTGACCTGCCATTGAAATCAGTTGTAATGGAGGGGTGCTGAAGGACTCCTTGCCTTGTGAGCCAAACTCTGCCTGCATTGCTGGAGTGCACTGTGATCACTGATAGAGGGCCCTCTGCTGGATTGGTATTGCATGTAGGCCTTGGTTAGAAATGGCTCTTGGCTGCCTTGTGGTTGTGTGAGTTTTGCCTTCAGAGTCACCTCTGGGTTCTCTGTGATGGAGCTGAGCTCATCTCAATACCAAGGTCTCTAAAATGTTCTTCGGCCAGTTATGGCTAGTTTTCCTCCTCCTCCTCCTCCTCCTCCTCCTCCTCCTCCTCCTCCTCCTCCTCCTCCTCTTCCTCCTCTTCTTCTTCTTCCTCTTCCTCTTCCTCTTCCTCTTCCTCTTCCTCTTCTTCTTCTTCTTCTTCTTCTTCTTCTTCTTCTTCTTCTTCTTCTTCTTCTCCTTTTCTTCATCTTTTTATCTCACTCATGGCACAGAACATAAGCAAACCAAAGATGTCAGGCTTTCTATATTGTTCCTAGTTACCTGAAAGTACAAGACACAAGAGAGGCCCATTGTCAGTGGGGACCATGGAGTACTGGAGAGCATCACCATGATAACAGCATGGGATCAGATCTCAGCTCTGTGCAGAAGGTCCTACTTGGCAGTAGAAGACAGTCTCCTCCAGAAACAGAGCTTGTCAGGTGCCAACTAGCTAGTTTTGGGGAGCTGGGAAGGTTCCAGGGACCTGAGAAACATGCTGAGGTGGGAAACTTCATCAGCAGAGCCAGCCAGTCAAAATCTCCTTGAACACAGGGAATTTGGTGTGACACAGCATCCCAGGAGACCAGTTTTCTGAACAATATTACAACTCTGGTGAGTCACAGCAACTCATTTGCCATCTCGGCAAGTAAACAAAGCATCGGTGGGTGAAATGGATGAGAAGTAGAGGGAAGTTGTGGGGTCAGCCTGGCTCAGAGGCTGCCCAGGGAATTACTCATTCAGTTCACCATGTCTGCTCTTTCATGCTAAGATGCTCCCATGGCCACATCCTGTCTCATCCAAGCGTAGCAGGGAAAGAGAATTCATGTAAACTCCCCCAGCACAATCATTCCTTTGCTCAGAGGGAGGTGATCTACTTTGCTGTTCTTACTTTTCTAGTAGCAGCTTCCTCCAGTTGAAGTCTCTATAATCTTGGTCAAAAAACAAACAAGCAAATCAACAAAATTTCCATACTGTAATTAATTGGTTTAGGTGCATTTTAATATATCTTTACAAAGGTTTTAGGATGGTTCTTAAGGTGATGGTTTATCATAATCTATTTGCCAGAGGATGTTTATAGTGGGTAGCCATTCCAGCTTTGGTCTGGAAGTTCCAACCCCCATTGAGGCTTCGGTAACTATCACACCTACAAGGCAGGGCCAAGGGAGGGCCCTGAAGACCCGACACCATGCTCTTTTCCTGCTGGGAGCCCGGATGCTAGAGGTGGAGCGAGGAGAGTTCTCCAGAGAACACTGCCGGACTGCGCTGCATCTTTCCCAGAACCCTCAACCTACCTATCCCTTCATTTGTAAGTTACGCCACTAAATAAATCTCCCTTTTAGCTACGTGGAGTGGTCTTAATAATTTCACCAATAGATGTTTCTTGGTGATACGTAAAGACTGGCCTCAAATCAGTACCACAGAAACCCTGTCCTCCTAAGAGCCTGCTGACACCTGCTGCTGTTCTACAGACAATCTGAGCCACAGAGGCCGGAGGGAGGAGCCACATTGCAGTTACTGGCATCTGCTTTGGTGCTTAATAGTAGAATGTGACATTTGGAGGTGTCTGAGCTGCCTTTATCCCATCTTACCACATTCTCGTTGTTCATTCTCATGGAAAGAGTGGTCACAGAGAACTTCTCAAACAGAGAGTCCTGGATCCCTAATTTTAAGAATGACTTTGTTTTCCTCTTACCTAACAGCCTTCATGAATCAACATTTAGATAACCCATCTCCACATACTGATAGAGACTTATGTGTCTAAAATTAATCATGCTGGGACTTTAGAAACAAAAACATGGCTCCTTTTTCATTGGTAAATCCTATGTAACCTCTGTGTCATGTTCATGACATTTTAAAGTTCTACCTTGTTTGTTGAAACTGAAATTTAACTTTGTATTTTCGATGCTATATTGGTCATTGTTTCTTAAATTTAAAAAAATCTTTGTTTAAAAGAATCAAACATTTGTGATGAAACTGTTACTGTCCTATTTTCCTATTGACTGCCTAAGGGGAAGCAGGTAGTTGGTTACATCACTGTCCAAGCTTCCTCTTTTCCAGGCACACATTTCCTGTGAAATAGAAGCCCAACATTGCACGTCAGAAGTGGGATGCTGCTGCAGCTAAGCTCAGCTTTGGGAATGTGTCTCCATTCTGGAACTTGTCTCTATGTGGCTTACTATTTGGGTAATGTCTTGTTTTCATGATTCTTCACACATAATTTTCATGTGAAGAAGATAGTGCAGAGAGCCAATGAGGAAGAAAAGGCAGTGTGCTTGTCGGAAAATTGAGATGTGAAGAGCAAGAGGAGGGGCTAGAACCTGTGACTGAAACAAAGGCAGGTCCTGTGGACCCTTGGGTTCCGATAGTTTGCTCTCCCGGATTATGAAGGCCCCACATTGAAACTTGCCTCCCGATTCCCTCCAGGAGGAGCTGGATGGTAGGAGTCCTCCCACCGAGGCTGAGAACTCTTCCAGCAATGCTCGCCAGAGGGTACTTGCTCATCCTATGCTTCATTTGCATTTGCTGCAGTGTTAGGTACTCGATGTATACCAACTGTTGGGGTGGGGATGTAGCTCAGTGATAAAGAACTTGTCTCATATGGAGGAAGCCCTGGCTTTGACCCACAGCATTGAGAAAGAAAATTGAAAACACTCATCAGCAGGACACTAACAGGGAGACTCTGCCACATACTCGTGACTTGAGTATGACTGAGGTCAGTTTTGACAGAAACCAAAGAATTTCTCAAAATTTCAAACCTGCAGACATAGATGGCAAAGGGGGATTCATGTGATATGGTGGATACTCTGCTTCTAGACCTTTGGAATATTGCTATATTTTCACCAACTATTCCAGCAGAGGAAGGTCTGAGGGTAATTGAGGGTGTTGAGCATATACAGTTCAAGCCACCAGCCACCACATGTCCTTGACTGAATATTTACAAAAGTTGCTAGTGAGTGAGAGTAAACTCTGATGCAAGTGCTTGGGAAAGTCACTGTAGCAAAACCAAGGGGAGGCATGGTAGCAATTCAGGGTAGATCTTCAATTTAGGATTTCTTCCCCACGTAGATCATGTTTCCTGTGGGTTACCTGTCAAGCATGGTTGGTGAAGCTAATATGATTTTGTTTCCTAATGTTTTGGAAGTCCACTTTCCCTAAATACAAATATACTTCATTAGAAGGCAACATGTGGGCCAGCATCACCTCTTGGCAGCAGTGTTTTGTGAATCTTGCCTGTTCTGACCTCCAGGGTCTTCCTTTAATCCATTACATACAATGCAAATCTTCTCAGATCAGCTCCCTTCCTATTATTCCCTCCCTGAGAGCCCTGGTAAGTTGAGTGACAGCTAAGCAGCCCCTCCTACTTTGGCCCTCTCTTTAGTGTTGTGATCAACTGTCCTGTACGATGCCCACCACCGGGGCTGGTATTTTCCTCTTCAAACATTGACTTCTTGGTGGTTTTTCTATTTACTTCCTCTTTCTCCTCCTTCTCTTCCTCCTCTTCTTCATGAGCTAAATGCCAGCTATGGTACAGTTTTGGAATTAATATCTTATCTTTCTACTTGGAAGTATTGAATAAGTATTTTTGATTATTGATCAGTCTTACTTTTCTATACATCCTGTATGTGGTAGCAGTAGCTCTTGCAATGTCAAAGATTAACAGCACATGGGATGAGCTGGGAATGTTAGCAGAAATGCTGCAGGGGATCTTTCAGGGGACTCTCGTTACTCCTGGCTTTTTGCCTCATGCGCTTATGTGCGTGGGAAGAAATGAAGCATTCAAATCATTGGAGAAGAATAAAGAGGCCTTCCACCTTTGTGCAGGCCAAGCTTTTGGTCATATCTATAGTTCTCTGTCAGCAATCCGATAAACCATCCATTGAGCCACACTTGTGTTTCTTTTGAGCGTGGATTTATAGACTGCCATTGTAGATTAAAAATCCATTAAAATCTATAAGAACAGAAAAAGTTACACATTCCCTTCTCTGTAGTAAAGATTTTCCTCAAAGATTTTACATTAGAACTCTGTGAGTAAACATTGATATTAATAGGCCGTTTTAAAGTAAAATTTGGACTGCCCTTAAGCTGTGGTAGGCCTGACAATGAAAGATTGAATTTTGGACAGATGACTAAGATACAGTTGATTTTTTTTCTCACATGTCAGAAAAACAATGCAAGACTCCATTAGCAACCAGCAGACAGCCTCAAGGTAAGTGGTAATGAAGAGAAGCAGTGGGGACATTCAAGGAAGGGTGATAATAGAAAGAATGTCCAAGTAATTGTTCTTAGATCGCAAGAAAAATGAACTAAGGAAAGGTGAGAGATCGGGCCAGAGATGGAAATTTAAACTAATATATAGATAAACACTGGCAAAAAAATCACCATGCCCAGTACTATAAAAACAAGCCAGGAAAGGAGTATAGGAAGAAAATGCCCTTCTGTCTGTCCAAATCATTGCTTTTCTCTGATGTACTACTTTTCATTCCTGGCTATAAATGAACTTTCACTCTCTTGGCAGTTGATAGTCAACAGTTAAAGAGTTGTATTTGGAGCTCAGAAGGCCGTGGGAGAGAACACAGTTCTCCCCGCTGTCTGTCCAGGCAACATGCCACCACCATATCTCAATCAATTGCAGTAATAAAATATACTATTAAATATTTCCTAGGAGTGGCAGGGAGATCTTGCCCAGCATGTACAGAGCTCTGGATTTGGTCCCTAACACCATGTACATTGGTTGTAATAGCATTCCTTCCAATCCCAACATTCAGGAGGTGGAAGCTAGATTATCCAAAGTTTAAGGTCATCTTCAGCTATATAAGAAGTTTAAGACCAGCCTGGACATAATATCCACAGTAACTGTGGGGTAGTTTTTTCCTACTAGATGTGTAGGCTCTTTTGATCTACCAGAAATAAAAGCCTGTGACGTAGCATTCTTGAGAAGGGGATGACCATGTGTGTTCTTAAGCTTCATGTCTCAGGAGTGTGACCAACTTTGTGCTGAAACCAGCTGGTCCCTTCCCCATCCTCCTCTTTCTGTATGTCCTTCCACTCTGTTTTCAAGTCTCAGCGACTCTATACCTCAGAATCTCTTTGGACATTTCACCTTTTGATTTTATTTTTGTTGATTTCCCTATTTCTAATGACATGATGACATTCTGTGTTGCCATTCTTGTGGAATCTCCTTGAACGCATGCTGCAGTAAGATACACACAGCCGCTGGGCAGTGGTGGCACACACCTTTAATCCCAGCACTCGGAAGGCAGTGCTAGGCAGATCTCTGCGAGTTCGAGGCCAGCCTGGTCTAGAGAGCGAGACCCAGGACAAGCACCAAAACTACACAGAGAAACCTTGTCTCAAAAAAACAAAAAAAAAAACAAAAAAACAAAAAAGAAAAGAAAAGAAAAAAAAAAAGAAAAAAATAATAATAAGATACACACAGCCATTAGTCCCTAAAAGTCCTGAGTACAAAGCCAGAATCCTTTTCTTACAATTCCCCATTGCAAATACATGACTCATCCATCTAGGAAATATTAGGTAGTTCCCCCTGTGTGCCAAACCTTGTGTGGTACTTTAGAATACAATGCAGACACATAATATTAATAATGAGTACTATTTAAAATAGATTCCAGTGGGGTGGGCACTGTCTAGCTGTTTCATGTGTGTTTCCTTTAATCACCGAAACAGGTTTTGTTTTTTTTTTTATTGCTAATTAACCCTCCTCTATGCTAAGGAAATCACTGCGCTTGGGAGAGACAGTCACACAGATAGAAAGTTCCAAAGCAGGGTTCAAACCTAGGCAGTCAATTTTTAATACCTGTCCAGACAAGCATTCTACTTTATTCCTGCCTGAAACATCAGCATCAGACACAATCTGCGGTTTTTGAAACTTTGGGGCCGCTGGGGAGCCGTCCTTCAAGCAAGAATAAAATAATTCTGTAAGTGCTATGGGAGATGAAGAGGCTACCTGGCAGGATGGCAGACATGAATAGCTTAGACATACTTCGTGGGTTCGTGTCTCCTAGCAGTGTGATTGGAACTCAAAAACAATCTAGTTTAAATATGGACAAAAGGAATATCTAATTCTCCTGAAAAAATGTAAACTAAACCAAATGTTTGTGTTGTCACCTTATATTTTAATATGAGAATATGATTCGTAGATTCTTTATGGAAGAAATCTCATATATTAAGGGAATTAGAACCTGGAAATTTGGATTTTTCCCTAATAATTCTTATATTAGGAATGGTCACACTGAATTAGATTTATGTAACATCATCTATCTTTAGGGGTTAGAGAAAGCTCCGCATCCTGCGGTGAGTAGAGAAAAGCTTCCATGCATTTTTTTTTTTTTTTTTGGCTCCATCTACAACAACAAAATCCTAATTTGGATAACTAATATGCTTAAGTATTCTCAGAAAAGGGTGATAATATATGAGAGCTGGTGGGTTGTTCCCACAAATCATTGTGCTTTACAGCCTTGATTTTGAAATATGTGGACTGGTGTGTGATTTATGTTGCCGGTGTTTCTTGTGTGTACTTAAGTATTCTTGCTTAATGTTATTAAATAAGCCCGAAGCTACAAATGGGCCTCCCCGAATCAGGACGTTTGGCAGAGGCCTCTCCCTAAATTATGACCTGTATCCTTTGAAGGATGTCCTTTGTGGTCCACTCACATCTTTCTGCCCTTTACCTGTCATTTGCTGGAAACTCTTTCCCATTTTTAATGACTGTTATCCATAAATGTGGTAGGCAATATTCATAATAGGCTTTCTAGCTGCAAATTTGGTTGGTTTGTAAGCTGCAGGTTGGTTTTCTTCTTTTCTATTTTTGAGACAGGGTCACATGTAGCCCAGACTGGCCTTGAACTTGCTGTATAACCAAGGACAGCCCTGAATTTCGAATTTTCCTGCCTCCACCTCCTGAGTGCTTAGATTCCAGCCATACACCACCACATCTAGTCTGTGCTGTTGGGAGTAACACGAACACTCCTTGCAGTCTAGCCTAGCACTCTACCAACTGAGCCACCTGTGTCCTCAACCCATTTCACTAGTACTAAAGTCTACCAATTTGCTCTGTTTGTTCTGGTTCTCATTTTTGTTGTGATAAAATCCCAGCAAGACCTTAGGGGACAAAGCTTTATGCTAGTTCACAATTCAAGGTTCCAGTCCATCACTGGGGGAAGTCAAGGCAGGGACCTGAAGCAGCTGGTCATAGCCACCATCAGAAGCAGAGAGGGAGGGTCAGTGTGCTGAGACCCTTTGCTTGGATGGTGATCTCTTCACTTACACAGTTCAGGGACCCAACCAGGTAGGGGTGCCACCCACCTTCAGATATATCTTCCACAAAATCATGTAGTCAGAACAGTCCAACACAGATGTACCCACTAGCTAGCCCAGTCTAGATAATCCCTTATTGGGACTCTCTTCCAAGCTGATTCTAGGCTGTGTAAAGTTGACAGTTAAAACTAACCATGTTAGCCTTCAAAATGGCAAAGTTTGTATACATACCCTTTGGACAGTAGTCTTTTGGGGGCGAAGACTTACACAGGAAACCTTTTTAAGTTTGATTACTTATCAAGTCTGTCCTGAACTTTCAACCCTCCAAAGACAAAGGAGCTTCTTCTTTGCATCTCTGCCTTCTGGAGTGTAGCTCCTCATTTGGTAGACGTTGTAAAATATAAAGAAACAATAATTTTAACTCATGTATTTGAGTTGTTTATTCTGTCCCAGGAAATTTTCTGGGCTCTCTCCATTACTGATTCTTCCAATTGTTACTAAAGCTCAATGAGGCAGGTGGGACCTGGTGGAAAAAAGAGGGAGCTGAGGCACAGGATACCTAAAAAGTTTCCTCATAATGCACATTATTTAGAGATGGATACATTAAAACAACAGAAATAAGTAGAAACCAGACAGGATCTAAGGCTGTTGGCTGTGTATTACTTTTCAGTCATTAATTTAAATGGAGTCATTTACTCTGGTTATTCTTAGTGACCATAAATTTAAACAGGATTGGTTGGCAGAATGTTGAGCTACAAGGTGAGATGTTTAAACAGTGAACTCATGAATAAGCATTCCCCCTTTAATTGGCATTTTGGTAAAATCAGCCCTAAGTGGGGAATCCAACAATAAGGTCAGTTTCCAGAGTGAATGTTAAAACTTACAACTTGACTCCTTCCTCCTCATGTCGTTTAAGTGGACCAGCCTTTCCTCACATAGCAAGGAACAGTGCATGTGTATACAAGTGTGTGTGTGTGTGTGTGTGTTTGAGTGTGTGCATGGGTGAGTGAGAGTGTATGAATGTGTGTATATGAGTGAATGTGTGTATGAGTGTGTGTATGAGTGTGTTTGTGTGACTGAGTGTGTCTGAGTGAGTATGTGTGTATGAGTGAGTGTGTCTGAGTGAGTGTGTGCATGGGTGACTGTATGTATGAGTGAATGTATGTGTCTATGAATAAGTGTGTCTAAGTGTGTGTGTGTGCATGGGTGAGTGAGTGTGTATATGTGTGTGTGTGTGTGTGTGTGTGCTTATGGAAGTCAGAGAACAACTTGCATAAGTTGGTTCTCTTTTTATCATGTGGGACCGAATTATCCCGACTGAGGTATCCCACTACCCATTCCATAAAACTTGTAATGAAATAATTTCTATAATTTGTAAGGAGTTATAGTTTATCTTAACCTTATACTTCCTCATTTTTTTTGGATGAAGGAAAGAAAATGACAAAGAAACTCAAAAGAGAGAAGCCTGAGAAAATGGATTATGGTTTCTGTCAGCAGCAGTTATAAAAGGACCTCTGTCTACTAAGAGATTATAAACTTGCAGAATTGACTAGATAGGATGCTAGAAAATGTCAAAACTCTAAGCATATACTTACACTTAACATTTAGAACTTCAGTTACAGACATGATTCTTGTAGTGATTTCCTGGGCAGTCATGTTAACTATCTTTGTAACATACTCATATGTTTCCATTTGTGTTGTGTGTATGTATTAACTTTTTGTTACTGTAACAAATACCTGAAACAACTTACCTACAAGGAGAAAAAGTTTATTTGTGCCCACAGTGTTGGAGATTCAAGTCTATCTTATATGTGTTTCATAGTGAAAATAGTTTCCCTATGTCAATGACTCAGAAAAAAAGAAAAAGAGATAAGAGCCTCATAATCTGCTCAGTGGGTGTAATAGTTTTGACAGCTTGACACAACCCAATGACCTAAAGACTTCCCATCAATCCAAAATCTTAAAACTTCTACCACCTCACAAAATGCTACACCAGAGAGCATGCCTTCCAGATGTGGACTTGTCAGAGATCCCTCAAGATATAAAATATAGTGAGAGGGAACAGGAAAGATGGAGGGAGAGAGGGAGGCAGGGAGAGAGGGAGGCAGGGAGAGAGGGAGAGACATAGACAGAGACAGACAGAGACAGAGGGAAAGGCAGAGACAGACACAGAGACATGTACTTGCCAAGGGAGCCAGAAATCTCAGTGATTTCCCCCATCTCATTTCATTTGATACTAGTTTATACTTTTGAAGCTTGATTCATGAGCAAGAGGCTAAGAAAGACTTGAAGATGGCTTTTGACTGTGTCATAGAATTGTGCAGTCAAATGTGCCCTCCTCTCCCCTTAAATGAGCGGTTATTAATTTAGTGGATACCACAGAATCCTTAGCTCATGGTTAAAGGCACTTATAGCAAGATACAATTTTCATGAAAAATGATAAGCATGTCTCCTAGCCTTTGGTTCATTTGTTTTTCTGTTTTCTAGACACTGTTCAGTTATGTAAATAGAGTTTGACATCTCTAAATATTGATTTAGCTCATGGTTTAAACAGCATTCATCAGTTATATTTCACATTCTGTGATAACATTATTTAGATTTAGGAGCACACTGATATTATATATATTATATATATATATATATGTGTGTGTGTGTGTGTGTGTGTGTGTGTGTGCGTGTGTGTGTGTGTGACAAACCACTTTTGCTAAATTATTTTTCTGTGTAGAGTTTAAGTCTCACCTGTTTCACGTTGGTTTTTATTAAGTTTTATTTCTGAGGTGATGTGTTCCGAGGTGGTCCTTCAGTTCTCCTCTGTTGGGAGCCTTTGTAAAAGGTGTTGTGTAGGGAAACATGGCCGTTGAAGACAGATACACTTGGATGAAGAAACCAGCTAAGGATATCGGAGTGACACTTCACCTCTTATTATGTCCCCATCTATCATAGATTAAAACTGTTTCATAGAGGAGTATACAGGACACTAGCTGTGCATCAGAGCTTCAAAATGATCTAATTACACTATACATATGCTTCTTACAAGGAAAGCAAGACTTTTTAAAATTGGGGGCTTTAAAAAAAAAGTTTTGAGAGAGGACCAAATCTGGTTTACTGGATGCTTTAAAGTACCAGCAGCTTCAAACCCAGTGATGCTCCTGTGAAGATGGCAGAGCCCTGTAACACCAGAGCACGGAAGGCAGAAACAGCGGCTATTAGAAGATTACTGCCAGCCTGGGCTACATAGCGAGGTGGAGACTAGGCAGAGCTACATTGTGAGACTGTGTCTCAAAACAGACAACAGAATAAAAATGTAGGCATGCATGTATGTTCTGGCCCACAGCATGTCCGAAAGAAACAGAGGAGGGCTGTGCCTTTTGTGGGGGATGGTCATTCAAATGTCTTCTCTAGACCCTTGCACATCGTAGGCTCTTACCACTCCATCCCTTTCTCAATGACTGTATTTCATTCTGTTATGAGGTCTGGGAAGACGGCTCAGTTTGTAAAGTGCTCAGCATACAAGCATGGAAAGAAGAGCCTGGTGTGGTGATGCATTTGTAATCCCAACACTGAGGAAAGAGAACTGCCTGTCAGCCCGCTGAGCTGAATGAGCAGGCTCCAGATAAAGAGGGACCATGACTCAAAATGAAGAGGGTATCTCAAAAGAAAGAAGCCTGGAAAGTGGAGAGTTACTGAAGTTGACGTCTGAAGTCCACATATATGCAATTACATGTGTACATGTACCACCTAACACACATCTACTGCCACACACACACATGTTCACTTGTGCATGAACACACACAGATAGAGCAATTGAGTCTGTATTAAAATAAATATTTGTTGTACTTAATTTCTCTCTGGTGTACACATCATCCATCTCCTGTCTAGCTCTTGTCTTGGTAATCTGTAGTGACCATACTGTCCCCTGACTTGATTTGAAGATGACTAAACATTGTGATGCTGGATCGTCCATAAAGACACTGTCACCGTGACTCTGAGCCACAGGGACACTCAGTGCTGCTGATTGATGACTGATTCTCACATAGCCTTTTCAGTACCATAGCCCTTGTCTTGGACTGCCTCAGAGTTTAGTGGGAATTTCACACCATTTGTGAAATTAAAGGCCTACATTTGTCCTTGAGACAAATGGCAAAGCTGGTTAGGGTTGGTTTTAATCTGGTGTTTTGGCAAGGATCCTGTGGGGACACACAAATTAAAACATAGTCCCAGGTCAATTATAGCAGTGTGTCTTTTGAGTGGGAAAGCCTCAGTGGCTGGTGTGACAGGAGCCTGGTGACCCCGCTGAGTGTCATTAATTTTATTGTCCCAAGTGAATAATGAAAATTGGACCTATTGTTTGGCTTTCAAACTAAAATTGTACACCATTATCTAGATGAACGGCATCTGAAGAGCCCCCCACAGCATGTAGTCAGGAGAAAGAGTTGAACAAAGTGAGTTTCTTATTATAGAAACGATTCTTAAATATGAAAATAGAAGCATTGCTGTGAGTCCAAAACATAGGATTCTGTGAGAAAGAAAACCATGGTGATAGGAAGTGTGGAGTTTGTTTGTGGAGTGCTTTAACACTCAGGGCTTGTGAACATCAGTTTAGGCAGTCGGTAGAAAGCACACAGTGGATTTAACCTAACAGCTCACTGGTATTTTAGTAGGGTCTTTGTGATGACTCTGCTGGGTGACCTCTCTACCCAACAGTGCAGTGGTTAAAAGGGGTCTTTGGAATTAATTAGCTTTAATGCTCAATTAGCCAATTAGGGGTTCTTAAGCAAGTTACTTAACCTCCAGCTTCCCTTACTTTCCTCAGCTGAAAAATGGGGTGATGCTAATGCTGCTGTCCTTGTTAGGGTCCTCTGATCAATGAACGGGACAATGGTTCTAAGTCCTGAGTCCATGGGGGCTGTCACCCATGCTGGGGTGGGCTTTAGTGATGTGGCTGTCTTGGCCTCATTTTTGCTCCTGTTAGTGACCTCTCACTCATATTCCTGTAAGTAAGCCCGAGAAAACCCATTGGTTCTGGTGGTGTCTGCATATTGGTCTGTTGCAGGCTCCATATCTAGGGTGAATAGATGTGTCTGTGTGTGAGAGACAATTTATGAAGAGGCTTGTCCTGCTGTTTTGTCATAAAAGCAGAACACTGACGTAAGTGCTTAGTTCACTGAGAAACATCTCTCAAGGCAAGAAACACCCGCTCGGATTTTGCTCTGTGCTCTTTCTTTTTTCCCTGTATCTGCAATAGTAATGGATATGATCTCAGTGAAAACTCCCCAGACTCCTTGCAACCCCCAAATAATAATGTCCTCTGGAGTTGGCACAGTGAGAGCTCTCTGTTAGGCTTTCTGAGTAACTCCCCAAATGTGGTGTATTTGGGCTGGGGAGATAGCACTGTAGTTGTGAGCGCTGGGTGCTCTCACAGAGGACCTGTGTCAGATTCCCAGCACCCACCTGATGGCTCACAACCACTTATCACTAATTCCATAGAATCTGATGCACTCTTCTGGCCTCTCTAGGCTTCTGTACATATGTGGTGCATATAAACTCCTGCAGGTTCTCTCTCTCTCTCTCTCTCTCTCTCTCTCTCTCTCTCTCTCTCTCTCTCTCTCTCTCTCTCTCTCTCACACACACACACACACACACACCTGTAAGAATATAAATACATAAATATGAATAACTATTTTTGGAGGTGGTGAATCTAAGAACTATTTAACACGTGTTTAAACTTAAGTTTCTGAGTCCTGCTTCTCAGGATTCTAACTTGGAAGGGTGTGCTGTTTTCCTCAAGTCCACACTTTGGCCTTCTTCCTCAGCTGGATATTCCCTACCGAGCACCATTTTTTGCAGCTGGTATAATATGGAGAATTCAGAGGGATACCAGCTTATTCTTAATGATGTCAAACCTCAGAACGTATTGTGGATATTTATAAAATGCCTGGGTCACACACTCAGAAATTCTGATCAGTGCAGCTGCTTTTGAGCTCAAAAAACTGTAGAGAAATATTCAAATGCCCCTCACTCCTGACAACAGATGTCCAATGAAAATGGTTCATCCTTTGTACAGCCAAGATTGATAGCCACTGCCATAGCCCTTCACCTTTCTACGTTGCTATTTGAATACTTCTCAATGGTTACCAGGTAGAAAGCTGGGAAAGATCACATTCCTTGCAAATAACTAATCCAAGAAGCGAAGGCTGGTCTATCAGCTGCCCCTCACTTATACTTTGATTAGGTCTCAAAATATGACAAGTTTGACTTAATTGTTAGGGTAGAGTAAATGAGACCCGTAGATAGCAGGGAAATGGAGACCTCTAGGTTTATTTCTCAAGCGTCACATCAATCCGCCCAGTTAAGTGATTAAAGGGGCAACTCTCGGCTGCAAAGGGAACTCAGCCCTGATTTGTTCAGGGTCATGAGCAGCGGCTTGAGACCATCTTGTTTGCAGATACCCCTTTCATGTTATTAGGCTGTCAGTTGACAGACTCCGCAAGATTTATGGCTCAGAACTCAAGTGTATACATGTGTGGGAAGGTGGGATGGGGTGACGGCTGAGACGGGGGAGAACAGGAGACAGACAGCATCTAGGTATTGCTGTGAATAGCATAGGCCAGTCTCTCCCCCACTTTCTCCCTCCCTCTCTCGCTTTCTCTTTCTCTCCCTTCCTCTTTCTCTCTCTCATAATTCTCTCATATACACGTTCTCTCGTTCTCTTTCATGCTTTTAGATTCTTTAATAACTGCTATAGCAAATTAAAATATAAATTGAGCCTTCACAAGGAAGCCCCTAATTTTTATTAAGACTCCTAGAGTGCTTTTAATAAAGTTCTGTGGGGGGCTTGAGAATGAAGATAGAGAATCCCTTTCTCTCAGAGTTGATGAAATTTCTCATGCTTTTGGGAAAATTCTGTTTCCACGGTGCTGAGTGACTTTTCCTCAAGAGATCCATCCACCTCAAGTGGAACACCTCCCACAGACCAAAGAAATAGTTCCAGGCACATCTGGCTTGGTGAAGTGATAAGGCGCATGGGTGACTTGGGTAGTGGCATCACCAGGAAGCCCACTCCAGCCAGAAGAGGGTTCAGGGAGCTCCGCCCTACATCCCCTCTGCAGCTCACAGGCAGCTCCATCTTGGGAGAGTCTCCTCCTCCCAGTGACTGTTGACTGCTGTGATCCTCTGCCAAGCACCCTGGACTCGTGGGATCATTTGGGAGTTTTATGAGTCTCATTCACCTTGTGTGAGAGAGCGCTTCATCCAGAGGGAGCTGTAATATGCTACATGGCATACGTTACTGCATGTTATTGGACCTGTTCACATTTTTCTAATTTATGTGGGTTTAGAACTACCTGTTGTCCTTGCAGTACAGATGGTAGTGACCCCGGAATCCTTCTGCTTCAGGAGGGAAGCCCAGGGCTGTGTCTGAGAACTGTGGACCTCACTGACTTTGCCTGTTCCCTTTTATCCCTTAGGGCTGAAAGTAGCTAAACAAAGTGTGACCACCTTACCTCACAGCCTGAAATCCTTCTGGGGCTCCATACTGGTTCCTTTTCTCCTTGCTGTCACCAAAGAGAAGCAAGGTTACCGTCACGGCAGAGCAGACCCTGGCAATAGGAACGGTGCTGGGCTGACACAGGCCCGTGAGCTGCTTGCTGGTGTCCGTGAACATCAGGAAGCCAATTCAGGACAGGAAGCTGGGCCACTCAGTGTCTGTTCCTCAGCAACACACTTCATGTAGCTAGGTTCTACATCCTGAAACATCTACAAACTCCGTAGAGTGCCACCAACTGGGGACCAAATTTAAGCCCGTAAGCCTTGGGGCGTTTTATATTCAAACCGTAACAGCCCTTTTAGGATTTCCTACATCCAAATTTAGTGCAGCCTATGTATTAGATCCTTTTCCCATTACTGTGAAAAAATTCCCCAGGAAAGTCGCTCGGGGAAGAAGGGTTTGTCTGAACCCACAGTTGGAGTGTCCAGTCTGTCATGGTGGGGAAGTCACCACCATGGTGCGGAGGTCAGGGAGCAGGAGGAAGCTGGTCACACATCCACAGTCAGAAAGCAGGAAGTGAGGAGTGCATGTGCTCAGCTTGCTTGCTCTTTCTCACTAAGTCCTGGACCTCAGCCCATAGAATAGTGCCACTCACGCTTAGATTTACCTCGGGTAACTCAACATAGACCTTCCCTCAGCAGACATGCCTAAAGCTTTGTCTCCTAAATGGTTCTTGACTGTGTCAAGTTAACAGCATTAATCATCCCAGCATATAACATGTATTTGGAGCCAGGACTTTGTTCCATTTCCCTGTCACTGGCCATGTCTACACATGCACACACACACACACACACACACACACACACACACGTACATACGTGTACCTACACATACACAAAAAAGCACACACATGTACCCACATGCACACTCCACACCCACACATTTCTTTAGCAGTCATAATCTCCCAGTACTATGTTCTCGTTCAATGTCCTTCACATGTTCTGCTCCTTTCCCCCCCAAACTGTATTCCTCTCTAGAAAACCTCAGAAACATTATTCCTCTCTTCAAGACTCACTTTTTCCTTAAAGGGGGCCATTTCCTCTTCCATCCGTGTGGGCAGGGACAACATTCTCTAAATGCCTCCAGAGTACCTAATGCTACTTCCTCCATCGCTCAACACCAGGCATTCAAATGGCACTATTCTGTGACCTCCCCAGGGATGGCATTTGCAAGCTGACTCAATGTCTTGCTTGCTTTTCTCCATTGCCTCATAACTTACTGAGCATGTCAAATCAAAGTTTTCCTTTTTTAATTTATTTTTTTAATTTCCTATGTGAGGACTGTATTTACATCATCCCCCCACCCCTTCCCTCTACAACTTCTCCTGTGGCTTCCTCCCCAAAGCTCCCTGGAAAATTCATGGCCTCTTTTTTTCCCATACACCTTCACCAGTTTTTCAAGTTTTATCTCTCAAATTTAAGCCTGTGCATATGTGAGGAGATGAGTGTTGGGGTAAGAATGACACCAGCCAAGTCACGTGACGGGCTGGAAAGGACACACACAGCCAGCCTCTGTGTAGTTATGAAGGTAAAATAGGGTTTTCAGTACCAGGAGAAGCATACTTGCTGCGGGTTGTCCTTCCTCACACACAAGTGCGGCCGGGCGTATGTGGCATTCTCCTCGTTTTTATTGGCTGGTGTGGAATTGTCACCTGCCCTCCTAGGCTCTCCTTGCAGACAGGGCATGAGTCTCCTCTGCTTCCGGATTCCCTGTGGTCTATACATTGCTAAGGAGACTTTCCTTGTTCTCATGTTGCCCATGAGTTTTATAAACAGCCTTTTTTTGTTTCGTGTTTGTCTTTCCTTTCCCAGGGACTCGGGCACAAGCTACTGTGGGGAGATTGTGGGGTCAGAGAACAACCCCTGAAACATGGCTGCCCTCTGAGAATGCTATTGTCTTCAGATGTCCTCGGAGCTTCTGTCACCATTCTCCCAGGATGCTTTCTGTGGTTCACACAATTGCCCACCTTCAGCTTGCTTGGCCAGTGCTCCAAATTCCTGGGGATATGTGCACAGCCTTGACCACGGTGGCAGGTGACACAGCCTTGACCATGGTGGCAGGTGACACAGCCTTGACCATGGTGGCGGCATGACGACACAGACACAGCATAGCTTAGCAACCTTAGTCAGATCTGTAGCTTCCTATACATCTATAGTGGAATTAGTGAAGTCCTTTTGCCTAGATCATACTTGGTACCCAAATGCAGCATATTCTGACTTTTATATATTTTAATATTTCTCATTTCTTGTCAAACTCTTTTTGATATAATGTCAGATGCAGAATGTATGAAATGGCTAAATGTTGGCTACATCAGGTGAAGAATGCAAATCATTTATATTTTACCCTAATGAATTGTGTAGCAAGATGGCCCAGGATGTGGCTAAGTAGGAGAGAGCTTGCCCTAGCATGCTTGAGGTGCTGGGTGTGATCCCAGTATTGGGAGATAAAATCGTGGCGGCGTTGTGTAACACTGTGGAGACAATTCATTAACCAAACAATCATGTGTAATGGTTTCTTTGAAACATCACTTATTAAAAACTGTCTCTGAGGAGCTGATTGGAAGTGAGAATTGACTGTAGCATCGTGAGGTTTTAAAGACACGGCCCAGAGCCTTCAGATGTAGTTTGGGCCTTAGAACAATGATGGATTCTGACGATATTTTTCAGAACGTATTTTTTTCTCTTGAGGAGTTAAAAAAAATGCTTCATGGAATTTTCTAAAAGGTGAGCACGATTTTAAAGAATGCAGTTACAGCTGGTACCTTCATTTCCAAAGAGGGGAATGCAAAAAGTTTGTATAGCCTATTAAAGTTTTCTCTTACTTGAAGAATATCTTTATAATCATGAATATGTCCTTAATTTTTATGTAGCTGATATCAGTCACTATAAGAAGCTCTTTAGTAGGCTCATGAAGGTAGTTATCTCTTTGAAAGGAGTCAGTTCCTCCACTTGGGGAGTGTTGGGTTACGTTTAAGAGCTGAGCAGGCCCTGTTTTTATTTGTCATGGAAATTCAAATTGTAGTAATAATATGTATTTGCTGTGGCTTCAATACTGAAAGCACACCGGACTCAGCATAGAATAATATAACAGACACATTTGCATCCATCTACATAAATACATCCCCGAGTGTGTCCTCCACACCTGTAACCACATGTCTGCCTGCCCAGCTCCTTGTAAGATTGGCTTCCCACCCTGGGAGTTTGAATTCTACTTTGATGGGTCTTCTTTTATACTTACTAATTCTATTCTCTATTATATTCCAAAAGGCATCGTATTATCCGCCTTGTCCAATTTGCTTCTGTGTCTCATTAAAGTGGCCTGCTGTGAAGCTAATTTTTCTTGCTCATTTTATTGATATTTTGGGAGAGTGAGAATTTTCCCCCAGCAGTTCTTCCTTTAGTATAGGGTTGTAGTAGCTGTCAAGAGAGGGCTTTAAAACCATCCTCTAAGCTAAATCAAAAATAAAAGCAGCTTATTTTAGTCTCTCTATTGAAATATAAATTACAGGTCATCGATCTTTTTCCCACCTCCTTGCAATTATTTTTATTGAAGATTTTTTTTAAAGTAAGACAATGCAATACATTTTTAAAAGCAAATAAACAAACCTCAAGAATAAGAATAGCACCAAAATGGGTTTGTAAGTGGCTGTGGCACATTTAGTGGGAGAAAGGCATAATCAGGGGAGCTTTGCTTTTATACACAATAGCACAGAGTAGAGTGTGCAAGGGATGAGGTTAATGCAACTCTGAGTCAATCTAAAAATCTCACCATGGAGGGACAGTTTAACTCTGTGAGTATAGACTCTCCTGGAGGCAGTGTGGAGGACATGGGCCTTGGACTTGGAAGCTTAGTTCTTCCATTCAGGTCAACTACTTTCCCCAAGAATTCAAGCTCTTAGAACACTATCTTGTTAGAAGAATGCCTGCATTCTGTTTTCTACTGTCACTATGAATTACTTGTAGGACTATATATGTTATAAACACACACACACACACACACACACACACACACACACACACACACTCGTGCACCCACATACACATGAGTATACACACATGCATGCTCACTTTCATAAACATGTATGCACACACACAGTTGTCATCACACTCACACACACATACATGCACACACAGGTACTCTCACAGGCATACACTCATACATACACAACTGCTTCTTTTTTTTGGGAGGGGGTTTGAGACGGGGTTTCTCTGTGTAGTTTTGGTGCCTGTCCTGGATCTCGCTCTATAGACCAGGTTGGCCTTGAACTCACAGAGATCCACCTGGTTCTGCCTCCCGAGTGCTGAGATTAAAGGCGTGTGCCACCACTGCCCGGCTCACAACTGCTCCTTAAATGACTATGTATCCCTTTCTCCTTTGAGATCCAGTTGTGGGTTTTCCTGTGAAAGATGGCTGGCTGAAAGCTGCTGGAGACAGTGGACCTGTGGCTGCCTAAATCTGCCCCTGGTTCCACCTCTTCCCTTTATTTCTCAGTCTCCGTTTACTCTGCAAACTCAAAATGGTCTTATAAGAGTATGAGAAAACTGTCTATTTGTAAAGCGCTCTTACAAAATCCTCCCTGGCATATAAAAGGCATGATCTTACCATGTTTGCCAAATAAAAATTTTGATAGCTAGAGTTAGAAACCAAATAAATATTGCTTGGAAAAATATAACAAGTTACAGGTTTTAGTAAAACAAAGAAATTTGGATCCTTCTATAGACACCCCCAGAGTTAGCACTGAGAAATGGAATTGTTTTGTCTGAGATAGAGTCCCAGCTAGTTGAGACATCTTGGAGTGCAGCACAGGTAGGGCCATGTCTACATCGCATCACCAGGGGCAAGGTGGAAGGGCCCACCTAGATCACCAAGCTGTATCAGGAGGCATGATCAGTTGACCTGTAAGTTCTCCTGTGTGCGGCACCAGCCCGGTGGTGGCTAATCTCACTGTCAACTTGACCCATCTGGGAAGAGGAAAGGAAGAATTGTCCATGTTGGATTGGCCTACAGGCACATCTTTTTTTTTTTTTTTTTTTTTTTTGGTTTTTCGAGACAGGGTTTCTCTGTGTAGCTTTGCACCTTTCCTGGAACTCACTTGGTAGCCCAGGCTGGCCTCGAACTCACAGAGATCCGCCTGGCTCTGCCTCCCGAGTGCTGGGATTAAAGGTGTGCGCCACCACCGCCCGGCCTACAGGCACATCTTTAGGGGACATTTTCTTGGTTGCTCATTGATGTAACAGGGTACAGCCCACTGTGGGCAGCACCATCCCTAGGCAGGTGGACCTGCACTTCGTAAAAATAAGAGGCTGGGGGCGAGCCAGTGAGCAACACATTCTCCCTGTTACTTCCTCTTTCACATTGCCCATGTACTCGAGTATTTCTCACAGGTTTATTGCTATGTCTCTTCATATCTCCCTACCTAGATTTGCTCTCTGCCATCTTCTCTGTGCATTTGTTTTTCAATTCCTCTATCTGTTTTCTACCAAATTTTATGATAGTGGACTGGTTAGCAATTATTGTCAACTTGACACAGACTATACTCCCTTGAGAACAGGGAACCTCAGTTGAGGAACTGCCAGATTAGATTAGCCTGTGAGCATGTCCATGGGGCACTGGCTTGAGTGCTGGCTGATGTAGGAGAACCCAGCCCACTGTGGGCGGAGCTATCACCAGAAAGCTGGGCTTGAGCTGCATAAAAAGGATATCCAAGCATGAGCAAGCCGATGAAGAACACGTCTCTGAGGTTTCTGCTGTAGGTTCTTGCTTTGATGTCCCTTGATGGTGGACAGAAAGAGGAAGTAAACATTTCCTCTCCAAGTTTGAGTTACACGAATCTTAAAAGGTCTTATTAATAAAAACAAACCCGGAGCCAGGTATTGGGGTGAATGCTGAAAGATCAGATAGACAGAACAGGCCACAGCTAACCTCACCTCGACAACTTCTCAGCTGATCTTGTTTCCTCAAACTGGAAGCCTCTGTGTCCTCATCCGAATGGATCTCAGCTGAACTGCTGCTAAAAAGCCTAAAAGCTTAACAGGCTCTAGTCCTGGTCCTCACGCCTTAAATACCTTTCTGCTTCCTGCCATCACTTCCTGGGATTAAAGGCGTGTGTCATCATGCCTGGCTGTTTCCAGTGTGGCTTTGAACTCACAGAGATCCGAATGGATCTCTGCCTTTGGAATGCTAGGATTAAAGGTGTGTGTGCCACCATTTTCTGGCTTCTATGTCTGTCTAGTGGCTGTTCTGTTCTCTGACCCCAGATAAGTTTATTAGGATGCACAGTATATTGGGGGACACAATATCTCATCACAAGTTTGCTTTTTGTCCCAGTGTTACCACAGTGACAGAGATCAGACTAGAACTGGTAGAGTCCCTCAACTTGAGATTAGACATGAGTTCCTTCATCCAATGAAGATAGCTTTAAAATCTTCATTGGTCAAACAGTGCTTAGGCCTTTCAGAGATATGTTTATACAAACATATGACATATCACCTTCATATATATATACATATATATGTATATATGTGTATATATATGATTATCTATTAGAATAAACAATGAAAATTAGAACGTTGAAATTCTACATGAAATGTTGCAATCCGTTGGCTTGGCAAATCTAAGTAATCTAGAATGTTCCATGATGAAGAAGGAAGTTTCAGGAATGAAATATTAATTTTTGTAGCTTCTGGGATTTTTAAGTACTGATAAATTATCTTTCTGTTTTGTCCATTTGAGGGTAAGAGCTGTGTTACATCATTTCACCAGCCACATAGTGTGTGAGATACCAGGTCTCAATACATGCTTGCTGGACTCTGAGAAAATGGATAGATAAACCTCTTGGGGATAAGAAACTAAAAATCAAATATTTGCCAGGTTGAGCAAAAACGTGAGTGATGTCATGGGAGTGGATGACACAGAGTGTACAATAGAAGGTAGCATTTTACTTCTCCCAACAGTGCAGCCCTCACAGCTGAGGACCAGGACGGGCACCAAGATAACGATTTGGAAGTGTGACTCCTGACTGCTGTGTTTACTTTCTGTACAGAGCTAGTGAGAGGAGAAGGAGCTTGCAAGATACTGTCACACACACTTAGTTTCTTTTGGAGTAAAAGATTGTCTCAGGCAGAAAACACGCCATAACCTTCTGTTGCATAAGCACACCCTAGACTTTTCGTATTTGTCTTTTAAAAACTCATAAAATAATTAGAGCAGACTGCCACCAGCTCCTTTCAATATCGACAAGAAAATTACAGTGTTTGAGAAAATAATTCTTTTGTTTCAAAGGGAATTGAAACAGACTGTCTTAGCAAATCCTACTAATTAAAACGAGCAATGCAGGGAAAGGAGGTGGGGAGGTTCAGAGGGAGAAGGGGAGTGTGCGGGCCATGTAGGTGACAGCAACATGGAATAGTCACCCATTGCGTTCCCTGTCTCCCTCACTCTCCCCTTATGTCTGTAGGCTCACAGAGAAACCGGGGGCTGCTCTCAGCAAGCTGGTGGGGACTTGGTATGAACTAAGTATTTCCATTTGGGAACACCCAGAATAATTAGCATTTGGACAGGAAGGTCTAATTTAGTTTCACCCCTTAGATAGGACACCTGGTTGGTTAAAAAGGCAACATTACTATTTTTCTCCCTAGTAAATAAGTTAAATGATAATTTTGGTTTTAAAAGTGAATATTATATGCCTCGGAGTGAGAAATGAGATACAAATATACACATATATATGTGTGTATATTGGAGCTTTTTTAATTAAAAAGGGAAACCTATGTTACTATAATGTTTATACTTGACAGTAATTTAGGGAAGAAAGCTTTAAGTTTATGTACCTGAAGTGAGAGCGTTTGAACAATAAAACATCAATCATAATCACTGCAGACATACAGCTATTCTGTTGGAGGCAGCCAAGTACTCTGGCTCATAGATCTCAGGGTGGCTGTGTGTTGAGACTCAGGAAAACTGGAGGGTAAGGTACGAGTTGGTAGGAAATTTCCTATCTAGACCTCACACTCAGAGCTCTCATTTTGGTAGTAAACCAAGTGAACAACCTACAACATATACAGGTAGTTTAATTTGTACTGTACTGATTTTTTTTTCTGTTAAAACACTCCTCAGTCAATATTTTGAATGCTGTCAGCCATTTTTGTCAATAAGCAAGTTGAGGAATAAGGATGTTCTGTTTCCAGAGAAAGTAGGAGGGAGGCGAAGATTTGTGGGGGGAGGGAGAAGAGGGAAGAAGAGAGAGGAGGAAAAGGTGGATAGATCCATGATAGACGATTGATAGAGAGTACATAGATGATGGATGGATGGATGGATGGATGGATGGACGGACAGACAGAAGGATGGATGGATGGACAGATGGATGATATTTGAAAGCAGGGAAACTATGGAAGAACACAAACTACTGATTAAGTGATGAAAAGGGCTAGGTGGTGGTGGCACGTGCTTTTAATCCAAGCACTCCAAAGGCAGAACCAGGAGGATCTCTGTGAGTTCTAGGCCAGCCTGGGCTACAGAGCGAGATCCAGGACAGGTACCAAAACTACATAGAGAAACTCTGTCTCGAAAAGAACCGAGAGAGAAGGGGGGGGGGAGACAATTGTGCGTGGTCTTGTACTTCCACTACCTTTGCAGAAGGATTTACCAGCCTTACCAGGAAAAAATAAATTCCCAGGAACTAGGCCGCTTTCCCCTTTCGCTCTTCATTCCCAATCTCACTTGTGTTTAACACAACTGTGCAGTCTTGGGATGTTTCTTTAGATAGACACTCTGGGTAATGACTGCATCAGTAGGAGCAGCATGTCTACACACAAGCTATTTGTTTAGTGGCAGCAGCATTAGAAAGTCATTCTTCTGACACAACTGAACTGTGTCATGCCATTGTTAACCTGAGTGTCTGAATGGTGGTGTGCCGGGCCACACCTCATCCTGCCTTCCACTTTCACTTCCGACCCAGTCACCAAGCTTCCGGTTCCTCATGTGGCCTTTGGTCACCACCCTCTTTGGCGATTTTTCCTTTTTAGATTGTATTTATTGTTCTGCCTGCATATATGCCTATGTGCCAGAAGAGGGCACCAGATCTCACTATAGATGGTTGTGAGCCACCATGTGGTTGCTGGGAATTGAACTCAGGACCTCTGGAAGAGCAGCTAGTGCTCTTAACTGCAGAGCTATCTCTCCAGCCCCTCTTTGGAACTCTTAGACTGATGGAAATCCTTAGATCTCAAACGATGAAATGCTTGCACAAATCAACAGGGTGAACACCATAGAACAAAGCTCAAAATACATCTAGGGAGAGAATTAAATCTAGGGAGATAATAAAAATGCAGGGATGTGCTGAATCGACAGAACATTGCTGAGGTTTAGTCTCTAATGTAGTGTCTGGAAATGGGTATGGCACCAAGTTCATGATCCTATGGCCCCCGTTCAGAACCTGGATCAGAAGGGCTACTGTTTATTAAGACAAATGCGCATTTGACAGTGAAGGATCCTCCCAAGGAGCAGACCTTCTTCCTGCTCTGCCAGGAGTTGGGGACTTGTATAAATAATTTTCTTTATCGTCTGCCTTAGGTCAATTCTAAAAGCCCTCTTGTGTCATTAACTGGATTATATTCTGATTTGAGCGCATTTCCTCATATTTAAAAAGCTTTCTAGAACTATTCTTCTCCTGTTCGCACTTAAGTGAAATTAAAAGCATGACTGTCAGGTAGTGCCTGTAGAGCTGCTAGGACAGGCCCTCCAGCCCCTGTCCTTCGGACCTCGTTAGGAGGAAGCTCACAGCATGCCTGACATCGGTTCATATTTGCTGAGCTCATTTACCTACGTTGGAAACAAACCAAGAAAGGGTCAGGCACATCCTACCAGGAAGGAAGGAGGCTGAAGGCACTAGTGCCCACCATCTAGGTCGCCCTCCCTGTTGGGGGCATGTGGCCCACTGGGCAGTGGCTCCCTATCTCTTTGAAGTTGAAAAAGACCTGTTGAAGATGGGTCCTCAGGTGGATGCTGTTTGAATCCAGGAGACAAACTAGGTAACCTTAGCCTTGTGTGACAAGGCAAGAAGTATTCCTTTTGGAAACATGCTCTGTGTGTAAACCCAGTTAGCAGAGTGTTTTCTAAGAGGAAAATAGGTAATATTCACGCTCTCATGGTTCCACCCCCTAGGATCCTATGCTCCAGTTATACAGTGTTAGACATTCAGCCCAGGAGTGTTCTCACTTTGGGGAAAGTGGCTGGCATTGACTTGGTGATATGTCCTATGTGAGGTCTCTCTGCTTTGGGTCATTGGGGTTTCAGTCATTGACCATTGTGACTCATCACTGTAAGGTTTACTCAGGAGCCATTTTGTTTGCTCAATGATGAGATGATGATCTGGGGATGGAGCTATGCAAGTGTGCTTACGTGATGGGCACTTGCTTATTTATTTAAAAGCATCCTCTACCTTTGTGAAATTGTGTGGATAGAGATTCTGAGTGTTTGGACCACTGAAGATGTTCTGGTCTGTTGTATCTCTTGCCATAAGAACACCATGAAGATTCATGACCCAACATTCCTCCATGGTGTTTGCTTTAGATTCCTTCTTGACTACACAGTGACCAACTGTGACCGGAAGTGTAAGGCAAACAAGCCCTCCCTTCCCTAAGCTGCTTTTGGTGGGAGCGATTTGTCACAGCCACAGAAAGGAAACCAGCACACCTTCCGGGGAGCACTAGCTGTTCTCTCTACCATTGGTCTCCTCAGAATTCAAGAGCCACGTAACTACTGACAATCATTTTTATTTTCTCTACCGTACATGCTGTCATGAATACTGCTTTCCTGGGTCTAGCCATATTAAAACACCTCACAGAAGAAACTTTAAGAGCAGAATTATGTATTTTTTCTCATGGTTTCAGAGGACAAAGTCCATCTGAGGATGGTAAAGTGAAGGCTTATACAGGCATATGGCTGAGACTCCTCATTCTCGACAAACCAGGAAGCAGAGGACTAGACAGGAAGTTTGTAGGGTTAATAGACTCTTGAAGATCTACCTGTATGACCTACTTCCTCCAGCTAGGTCCCACAGCCTTTCCAAGCAGCAACTCTAGCTGGGGACCAAGTGTTCAAACACGCGAGCCTAAAGGATGCTCATTTTCAAACCACAACACTAACTATTGGAGCAAGTTTTCTGCACTCATTTTTTATCACTTAAATTTATTAACTTCTTTGTAGGCAAATTAGTCTTGACTTTTTATTATTTCTTTATATATGAGGGACAGCGGTGGTAGATAAAGCTGAAGGCCAAGATGTTTCTTGTTTGCCTATTGAGTGAGAAAGAATTTATGTGACAGTATTGTGTAGATCTTGCATTTCCTTTATTTGTGTTTATAATTTTGATTATCAGTTAGCCAAGAGTAGGATGATTTGCCTGAAGGCACCCCGTGGTTGAAAGTCTTTTCTCCATTATCTATTATTGGAAACACCAGAGGGCCTTGACTTTCTGTATGTGTATGGTATTGTGAGTGTTCCACACACTGTTGTGATCTGCCACCCCTCAGCTTCTACGTAATTATTCACCTTGTCAATTACTTGGATGTGAATGTTGAATGAATAGTCAGTTGAGAAACACTGATCCCAGGTATTCTCTGGAACGTATCCCTTAAAATCAGCTAATAAATAGGACTTCATCTTTTCTTAGACCATCCTCTAGAGCTAGGGTTAGGGGAGGATACAAGTGTGAATTCAGTTAATGAGATGCCAGATGATCATGTCATTTCTGTGCCTAATTGATGGATCCTCAGTTCACTGGGGATTTGCTGAGTTTTTCAACCAAGCAAAAGGTCATTCTAGTAGTTGGAATTAACCAGGAAAAGAAAGTTAGTAAATTCAAAGTAAATATATTTATTAAATATTTTCTCTTAAAATAGACTTTGTGACAAAATGAATATTCTCCTTTGGGATTAAATGATTATAATCATTTTTCTGTTTCAGAAAAGGTAGTTGCATCCACAGCATTTATGTAGAAATTCAAAAAGACAAGGAAAAAGCAAGAAGCATGTCTTTCTTACCATTTGCCCTTGGATTTCAGGAAACACATTGTTGTTCTCCAGATGTTTGGTGAAGATGAATGCAGGCTGAGGTATGGGCTAGGAGTGGTGCTCAGTGGGAAAGTGTTTGCCTACATTCACCAGGTCCTGGCTTTGATCCCTAGAATCCAAAATTACGTATTTGTGAGTGATTGAATTTCACTGAAGGTCAAATGATTCTGCCACATTGAATTTCACATGAATGCCAATGAATTTACTGAAGAATAAATGAATAAACAGTTAAATATATGTATTTATGGATGGCTAGATGGGTGAGTGAACAAATGATAGAAAAATCCGTCAGGGATCATAAATAACAAATGGAAACAATTGTTTACCAATCACCATGTACATAATATATACGTTAATGATGTCGTGCCAACAAACACATGAATGTCGATTTTCAAAGTTATTGCTTTGCCCCTTCAAGACTACTGTTCACATTTATAAAACAGTGCTTATAATTAGTTTCAAAATAATTAAGAACTCTGCTCCACCAAACAGTTCCAATGCTTCGTTCTTTGATAGCAGCCTGTCAGCTTTCAGTCCAGTGTGTTACCGGATGTTTTTACCCCGTGTGACAGACAGAGATGGGCACTTTGACCCCAAGTAATCCACTGAACTTTCCAAATGACAGTTCAAAAAAAAATGGAACCTGTGGCTTTGCTGGAATAAGTGTAATGTTGTAAAGGTGGCTCCTTTGACGGGACAACCCCATTTAGGGTATGCTTTTAAAAACTCATCAAGCTGTTATTCACAATGGCAGCAATCTTTGATTGATAGTCTAAAATGTCACTTGGCTTAACCCACCAAGAAATAAGTATTGATGGATTTCTATAAAATCAGTACATTTTCACATTTTTATTTATTCTAAATAAACTTGAACTTCCCCCATGGCTTCTACGCAAGAGTAATTCAGTCTGATTTAGCCTATGAAGCATTTTTCTGGACAGAATAAAATTCTGAAAATTTGCACACATAGTACTGATGGTTTGTCAATGGCCAGAGGATCAAGGATTTTCACTTCATTAAATATTGTTGTTCCATTAGCTATTGTGGTGGAAAGCAAAGAGATGGCGTACTTCCTTCCTCGACACCTTGCCCCCTTTTATGGGAGTGTTAGTATGACCTATATGCTAATTAATTTCATAAAATCATTTGAAAGGTTTTGGTTTTCTAAATGTGGTGGCTTTTTCTCTTTAAAATTCCCACAAAACTGACCTTGGTAGAAACTGCCTTTACTTAAATAAGTAGTTCACCTCTAACCTGAGTCTTAAAAACTTGAACAAATGTAAGATAAACTATGTTTTCTGAATTAGTAAACACACATACATTAAAAAAAAGAAAGAAAAAGAAAAGAAAGAAAGAATCTGCCACCTTACTTGGTAATTTAGGAGTCTTCCATGGAGTGGAATCAAGAGGAGGATAGAAGAATGAGCCAAACTCTTCCGGATGGATGCAGAGGCTCCTGTGCAGGAGTCACTCTCCACCTCCCTGGTGTGTCCCTCCTGGTCACATAAGCATATTAAAGCAGCAAACACGGGTGCTTCACTTCATGTGGCAGTAGGGACCAAGGGAGCTCACTTAGCTGACAGTTCTTTGTCTACAATATACAGGTGCAGCTCGGTGAGGACCAGATTTCTGTGAGGACCAGACAGCACTGGTAGTCCAGTCATTGAACATTGTCAGTTAGCTCATAGGGTAACTCATTGCTGCCGTGAGGATCCACCAGCCTCCAGCACTCCAGCAGCTCAGGGGCAGAGGGGGATCCACAGAGTCGGTGAACTCATCACTCAACTTGACTTTTCTATCTGAGGGAGTAAAACTTAATTCTTGGGAGCCGGCTAGGGCAGCAAAACTTAACTCTCTTAGGTCAGCAAAAAAGGGAAACACACACACACACACACACACACACACACGCACACACACACACACGCGCGCACACACACGCACACACACACACGCGCGCACACGCACACGCGCACACACACACACACGCGTGCACACACACACACGCACACGCGCACACACACACACGCACACGCGCACACACACACACGCGCGCGCGCGCACACACACACACGCACACACGCACGCACACACACGCGCACACACACACACACACGCACACACACACGCACACACACACACGCGCACACACGCACGTCTCCAACATGTCAGGATCCCCCCTAGGGTACTGAAGAACGGCAATCTTTCAGCAGGTCATAAAAACTGAAGAGAAGATGCAGAGCAGGTGAGCTACTGGACAGACAAACAGACACAGAAGGACTTTTCTGAGAGCCAAAGCTTAGTTCTTCATTTTATTATTTCTTTTGCTTGTTCTATTCTATTCTTTTTCCATTCTGTTTTCTACCCTGATGTTTTCTTTCTTTTTCTCTTGGTGTTTTCTTTCTAACTGTCCTTCTACACCTTTCCTGGTGTTTTCCTTCTCTCTTGTCTTTATTTTTTCCCTTACAGCTTATACACCCTAGCAGAATCTTTCGAGCAACGTAGAAGTTACAGTGTCGTTGCATTCTATTTTTAAGTGAATGATTGCAATGAATACAAATAGAAAACAGCATGTTATCCATCTCCCTTACATGATTAAACATTTTATGTATTATAGGTAAAAATCAAGTTGTCCCAAGAACCCACACACATTCATACCCAAGTAACTTGTTATAGATTAACAGAGTGTGAGCAAGCAAGGTATTTTTCTCGGCCAGTTCTTTTGCTGGCAGGCCACATTTTGTGATTACAAAGAAAGGATCAATCACATTATTATTTGTCTCAAAAGGTAATCTCATAAAAAAATCTTAAAGTAGTCACAAATCTAAACTTCTATATATGAAAAACAATCAGTCAGCTCTATTTTTAGATTCTCAGGTGTATACCCACTCAACAGTTTTTTATATCAAGAAACTGAGGGCAGAAATGGGCACAAGGAATTAACCATCACCTTTGATCACCAACCCATCCTAGAAAGAAAGGTCTATCAGCCAGCAATAGCCAGACGGTCATTGTTCCTGCTCCCTGACCTCAATGAGTGCCTTGTTCAACTATTAATAGTGTGTCTTTATAAACTTTAAGTAGTTCTCCAAGATTTTCTACTTCAAAGCCATTAACAAAAATATTTTAACCTAACATTACTAAAATTCTACATGTCTAAATTCTTTCCAAGGGTGGTGGTATCCAGCAGCAATGCTTAGAAAAGTCAATCACTATTATTTGAAGTACCAGTAACACCTCCCAGTGAGAGACTAGAAACCCCCTGAGGGTTTTCATACACCCCATAGATTATGAGGGATGTGGTGACCAAGAAGGAAGCAATCAGAGCTGTGCTCAGTAACAGCATGAGGTCCTCGGGACACTAGTCCTCCGGGCTTTGCCTCTCCAAGGCTCACTCAGGCATGGCTTTGTCAACTGCCCAGCTGTTGTTCCATAAGTTCCAATGCTGCCCGTTGGTCTCCTCACATGGACTCCGATAGTAACTGCTCTGAAACAATATTGCAGCGAACCCAATTTGTCTAGGCATGTGTGCATGTATTTACCACATTATATCATGCTGCTGCCAACAAGCATGCTTTAGACTGTTGGTTCTCAACCTGTGGATTGCAACCCTTTGGGGTTGAGTGGTGTTTTCACAGGGGTCATCTAAGACCATCAAAAAGCACAGATATTTACATTACAATTCATAACAGTAGCAAAATTACAGTTATGAAGTAGCAATGAAATGATTTTGTGGCTGGTGTCACCATGGCATGAGGAACTGTATTACAGGGCTGTGGCTTTAGGAAAGTTGAGAATGACTGCTCTAGACATTGCATGAGAAAATGCGCCTGCTAAGTTTTACCTGTTACGAAGTGAGCTGTATTCCTCCGAAGGATTTCTTTGCATTTTAGCTATTATTCTAATTAAACTTATGTTTACAGAGTAAAACTTCAATACATCTTACCTGTTTTCAAACTTGTGCTGTGTCTAAATGTGTCATAATAATCAGTTGTGACACTGAGCACTGATTAAGTTAGTGAGCATCTTAATGATCACATTGCAATCAAGTATCAGTACATTTAAAGAAATTAAAGCATGAATAACATGTGTAAGAATGCTAACATCCTACAAAACACTGAGGAAGTGGCTGGAGATCCAGTAGATCGAGAAGTACAATGGAGATGAAGGAAAACTGGAGAGCATGGAGTTGAGAAGGGGGATGTCATGAGGACAGTCACAAAAAGTATGGGCTGCTGACTAAAACACCACAGTGTCACAGACCACCAGCAAGCACATCTGTCATAGGACTTTGAACAGTGCGAAGGAGTTGAATATTGTTTATATCCCAGCATACCTATCATTTCATGTGATAAACCTCTCAGCTCACAAAAGTGTATTTTCTTTCAAACTTCAGCTTTTCAGTCAACTATTCCATGAGTAGATTTTCAATGACATAGAAAGAACACAATATTAACAGCTTTGTAGATATGTTTTTCTTTTGTTTGGGACTGATTCTACCAAGTCAGTCATTAAACTTGATGTCCTATACAAGAGCAGCAAATGCTCTCAACCACTGGGTCATCTCCCCAGACCATGAACACACACTTTCCTAGTTGACCCTTTAACTCAAAAATGAGACTACAGACACTTTTTCAAGCTAAAAAGCATTCATTAACCTTTTTAGATGCATCCCAAATATTATGTTGGCTGAGTTATCAAGTCAACAATTCTGACATTGTGTATTTAGCTTGTTGAATAATCTTCTTTGGCTTTGAAGAGATTAAGCCAAACTTTCCATGACCATACCTGTCTTGACCTCATCTTCATGATCCTGTGCCTAGTCACTCTTTACAGTGTTCACTTGTTCTCCTTTTCCCAGCGCCAATTCAGTCGATTTAAATAAAGCTATCTAAAGCTCACTAGAAGGCTGCAGACAGGGCTGGCGACATCTTGTTCCTTTGACTACCACAGAAAGCTAAGCAGCCTTTCAGGCCTGACGTTACCAGTGCGTCCACCTGCCAACAGAGTTTTTGAGTAAACATACCTGAGTATTTTGACATCAGAAGGAACCCTGAGAATCGGTGTGTGGAGTTGACGCTGCTGCTGTTTTTTATAAATTCCCAAAGAAATATGGAGGGGTGGGGGGTTTCCTGCAAACTCCTTGCATGTGGTAAGCAAGATCCATTGCAGGGAGCTCATTTTCGAGCTTGGTGTTTATGCTGCCCATTCATCTAGAAGACAAAGGATTGATTCGTTCTTGAGAGTGACTGAGAGTCTCAAGGCCTGGGAAGGTGAAGGTACTTTCAGACAAACATGTGTTGGTGCTCTGTGTATGTGTGTGTGTGTGTGTGTGTGTGTGAGAGAGAGAGAGAGAGAGAGACAGACAGACAGACAGACAGACAGACAGACAGACAGACACAGAGACATAGACACAAAGATTATATGAAAGCAGATATTTCTTTTGTTAAAAATCTAACTAGTGCTTTGAAATTAACAACAACTTTTATACATTTTACAGACCAGGTAATTCCTTGTTGCTGCTGTTTTGTTCAGTTAAGACCAGATCTAATGTATACCAGGCTGGCCCCAAATTTACTATGTTAGCCAAGGTTGATTTCAAACTCTTGATCCTCCTGCCTCCACTTCCTTAGTGCTAATACTAGCAGGCATGTGTGGCCATACCTGTTAGTGCTGTGGACTGAGCCTAGGAATTGGTGCATACTTTGTCAGTATTCAACCAACTGAGACATGTTCCTGATCCCAGGATCACTTCTTCAATAATACTTAAAGCACAGCAATTAGTCTAGCATTGGTTGTACCCCAGAATTTATATGTCTCATATCTTAGAATTACTTCACAGTGGGTGGAGTATTCCTTTCTGCCCTTGTTTCAGTGAGAATATTAGAGCAGAGTTCCCTCACCATGATCCACGGAAGTTTACAACTTGAGAACACAGCTAGCTACTGTGGGCCATTTTAGAAAACACTTTTAGAAAACTCATATTCCTTTGAAACAGCAGTAATCAAAGTAATACCTGATTTGATGTAATCATCAAGAAAGCTATATTCGTAATAAGGTTAATTAAATTAGCTTCAGCCTTGAGAATGGCAACCTGTAAATATGCCAGTGAATCTGTCCTGGCTTTATGAAACCCAAGACCACCTCACCCCAGTATGAGAGTGGCAACAAACATCAATATGTTATAAGAGGTAAAACAAGTTTTAATAGGATTCGTCTCTGAACTGGAGGGCAAATTGTGTGGAAGGTCTTTGTCTGCTTGGGATGCCGCTGGTAAATGGAAAGCACCATGGGAGGCTCCGAGGAAGCAACAAAGGCTGAGATGCAGGCCTGCTGTTCGGAGCAAGCATCCCGGATCCACCAGTGGTCCAGGCATCTGCGCACAACAGCCACTCCCTGCCAGGGTCTGCCCACATAGGGCCCAGGGTCTGCCTGAACTATTTAACTCACCAGCATCTTCCAGCTCTAAGGCAAGTGCCACATCAGGAGTGCCTATGCCATAAAATAGAGCTAATTAAACATTTCAAAGGGAAACATTATTTTAACACTAATTAGATATGATTACAGTTCTTTTTTCTCTCATGCCAGTGCTGAGTGGCACTGAAACCAGATTATTCTGCTTTCTTTGCTCAATATTTTCAGCAAAGACTTATCAGATTACACAATGCTATCTTATTTTGGGACCGGAAACCTACTATGTTGACAATGCTTGAAAACTTTTTTATTCAAATTTAGGATAATTAAAACAAGAGCAACAATGAATGGTGCAGCATCACAAACTGAACACATTCCTGTTGGTAGGCAAGTGTGTAAAAACCGATATACAGGATCTTTATTGGAGATTATTAAATTAATTAATTTTCTCTTCCTTGTGTCAAAATGCCTTGAAAATCCCATTTTCAAGGTGGATCTTCATCCTGATTTAAACCTATCTGGAAATGCCATCATAGACTGTAGCTAGAGATTTCCTGCCTGGCCCACAGTCAGGACAAATCTCTCTCACCTGCCAGCCCCATAGCCCCTCAGACCCGACCAAGTAAACACAGAGACTTATATTGGTTACAAACTGTATGGCCGTGGCAGGCTTCTTGCTAACTATTCTTACAGCTTAAATTAATCCATTTCTATAAATCTATACCTTGCCACATGGCTCGTGGCTTACCGGCATCTTCACATGCTGTTTGTCATCATGGCGGCTGGCAGTGTCTCTCTCTCAGCCTTCCACTTACCAGCTTTATTCTCCTCCTTGTCCTGCCTACACTTCCTGCCTAGCCAATGGCCAATCAGTGTTTTATTTATTGACTAATCAGCAACACATTTGCCATACAGAACATCCCACAGCAATAGACACACCCAGAGGCGTGTTGCCATGGTGACTCTAAATCACATCAAGCTGACAATGGAGATGAAGCATCTCAAGGGAATATTCTGTATATTTTTAAAGGTTCAAAGCTGTCAGATCTCTACAAACAAAAAGTATCTGTATTTCATGGGTAGGAATTCCAGGAACAGACTGACAAAACCAGGAGCAAGCAAGGCTGGCCACCACATGTGACCACTTAGGAGAGCAAGGAGAACACTTTGACTCAAAGTAATTGAAAGGCAGCCAGATAAGAATCCATAGCATGTGCAGGCAAACCACTCTGGATTCGGCGATCCATAGACAAAAGGCTTTTCTAATCAATGGCCTTAGGGAACACTGCAGTATGCTGTTAAATAATTAATGAATGAGAAAAAACTTTGAGCTCCTCCAAAAGGTAGTCCTACCCAAGACATATGACATTGCCACTTCTATTTTTACTAATGAAACTATAAAGGAATTCACAAAGACTTGAGGTATGATTTGTGCAAAACAGGACTTGCCTGCATGTTGTAAAATGAATCTCCTGAAAGCCTTTCAATAGTAGATGGAGGGTAAGGTTGTAAAACGTTTTATTAATCCTTTATGATTTCTTTGATACACTTTCCTAGATTCTTAGAAGTTGTTAATATTTTTTAAAAAGTATAGGGATGGTATATCACAACAGAGGAAGACAGAACAAATGTAATTTGTTATGTTTGGTCTTGAACAACAACAAACCCACTGAGCTTATTTTTTTTTCTTTTGCCTCTTGCCTCAAATTCCATAAAACCATACTTTGAGGAAAGAGAAATTGTTAGCGTGCTGGTTCTCTGCAGTCCTAATTAAAACCAACAAGAAGTTTTCTCCATGGCTTCCACCCAAGCTCAAGGGCATAGACAGTATATTGTGTTCATTTTGCTGTTTGAGCTGTTCAGGAAGGAGTTGCCTTCAAACACCAAGCAACTATCGTGATGCCCTCAGGATAATGCTGTCACATCAAGGTTGCTTTGAAAAAAATTACACTGACACGTGGTTTCTCCTCCTCAACGCTACCACCAGCAAATAAAGTTTCTGAAAACACATCAAAGAGAGTGGTTACCCAATTATAATAGAAATTATGGTTCTGATGTTACAGTTAACATGCAAATAAGCGATAGGCTGATAGGCGAGACAGTGTCTCATTAAGTTGGTTTATCTATTTTTATTTTTACAAAAAATTCCAGTTCCTACCTAAGTTGGACTTTTATGAAATAGACACTTCTTACATGCATTCTCCCCAATATCTAAGACTTTGTAAAAGGAAATTCACAGAAGAGGTAGGAGCTCCTGGTGACCTTAAAATGTTCCCCTGTCCTCCTCCGATATCTCATGACTAATGTCTTTGCTTTCCCAGCCTGCCATGACATTAAACATGGAATTCCCTCTGTCCTGAATCTTCTGCATCATTTACACCTCACAGGACAGACCACAAACTGCCATGTTTCCTAGTGCTTTCCTTTGCCACTCGCTCCTTGGTGACATTTTCTCTTTGGGCTGAGGTCTGTCCTCACAGGGCTCTATGCAGACGAGGACTTGCACTGATGACCTCACCTCTGAATGCCGGGATTGCAGCTGTGCACTGTCCACCAACACCATCTGACTGGACCCCACATTCCACTCTGTATCTCACTTTAGAAGCAACTGTCCTTAATGTTCTCTTTGCATTCATCTCCTGTCTAATTCCTGCAGTATCCGCTTTCTCGCTCTCCCTGTATTGACTCCTGTGACATGGATTCCTCCGTTCCCTTTTTCATGGAGTCCTTGATCACTCCTTCTGGTCTCATTTTTCTGTATGAGTCACTTCACATGTGCTTTGTACTGGTGCAGAGCTCTCACCGGTGGAGGCTTTGGGGAGGATGTGTTCCGGCTTTCCATGCACCTTCATAGCTACCCCCTCTCACACAACTTTATGTCAACTTCTTCTGTCTTCACTAGGTAATGGTTGTCTTACAGCTCCGTTTGACCTCTTCTCTCTAACTTCACTCATTTTCTCCAACTAATTTCAACCAGATTAACAGCATCTACATTCCAGTGCTGACTGAATTTGTACCTTAGTCCACAAATCCACCCAGCACTACTACTTGATGGTAACACAGGCTGCTTCATTTCACATTTCTTAGTTGGGATTACTCCCGTAGTCCAACCAGAAGTCTATTCCTCTACATTTTAATTTTCATACACATACACATTATAATAGGATACAATTAAGCAATGCACATTCCAGACTACAGTTATACCAAGCGTATGAGGGAACACTAGACATATAATGAGCTGCACATATTTGAAGGATAACATTTGATAAGTATTGGCGTATGTCCAGGCTCCTTTCTCACCACTAAACAGTGAACATGCCCATCACCCCTGAGAGTTTATCCTGGCTCTCTCTGTTTCCTGTGACTTTAGATTTCTGTATTTTCTAGACTTCTATAGAACTGTGATTTTTATGCACACATGGATATATGACATATATTTTTTTCTTACAAAAAGGTAGAGTGGTCTAGTTTTTATCCTCACATAATTATTCAGGTTTATCTGAGTCATTTTTGCATATTTACTATAAATTCCTGACTTGTATTCACAAAAATATACTTATACATGTTCTAGGGTTTTTTAAAAAATCATTTATTTTATGTGTATGGGTGTTTTTCCTGCGTGTATGTCTATACATGTGCCTGGTGTAGGCTGAGGCCAGAAGAGGGCATCAGATACCCTGGGATAAGGGTTACAGATGGCTGGGAGACACATGTGGGTACTGGGAGTCAAACTAATGTCCTTTGAAAGAGAAATACATGCTCTTACTGCTGAGCCATCTCTCCAGGGTCTTATGCTTAGACCTCAGGTCAGTTTTGTGTTAATATTAGCATATTTTGCAAGGTGTGGATTGAAGTTTTTATTTCTCCACATGACTTCTCCAGGGTTCTGGTACCTTTATTGTAAACAGGATATATTCCCTCCCTGCAGCTCTGTAATCATCAGTTTTCTGTGTATCAATGCATCAGACTCTGAAGTTCTTCATTGTAGTCCTGTGGTCTACTTGTTTCTGCAAAATTACTTCTTTTTCTTTATTATCAGAGCTCAGCAAAATGACTTGAAATCAAACTGGGGTAGTATGCCAGGCATATTTGTTTCTCCTCAAAGAACCCGTGGTTGTTCTGTTGTGTTCATGTTGTATTTCCATTTTGTAATAAATTTAGCAATTTCTACCAAAAAGAAAAAAGAAAGAAAGAAAAAACTTTGGGGATTTTCAATGGGATTGTGTGGAAATTGTAGTCCATACAATGACTCAGACAGGATCAACTGTGTACCAATATTGAGTCCTCTTCCCAAAGAACAAACTTCTGTCTGTTGTTAAAGTTCTGTAGTCCCTTCAGTAACAGTTTTCATACTTAGAAATGTGCTTGAAAATCCTGCCCACTTTTGTCACACAAATTCCTAGGTAATTAGTTGTTTTGCTGTAGTTGAAAATGATGGTGCATTTTTAAACATCAGTTTTTGCATTTGCTTTGGTATAATGAATACAGTGAATTCATTTTTATTACTTTTCAACTATGAATCCCTCTAAACTGGTTAGTTCTAGCTGTTTTAATGTAAATTCAGCCCAGTTTCTGACACCAGCAGTTCATTTGACTAAGAAGAAAGACTCCCTTACCCACCCTCTCCCCTCTAATTGCCTTTTATTACTTTTTTCTTGCCTTGTTAATCTTTGGTGTGACTTCCACCTCAAGGTAGAACAGGAAGTGTGAATGTCGACCTCCACCTGACAGAGGGAGCTGGTAGGCCCCCTTCCTCTTTAGTGGGATAGCAAGCTTTTTGCATATTCTCTTTATAATGCTGAGACCTTTCCCTCCTGTATTTAAACACACACGGAGAACTTTTACAAATGATGAATGTTGGAATATGCATATATACTCTCTCTACATCTCTGGATACAATTATGGTCCTTTTAAAATAACACATTAAATAACATTGACCAGTTTAAAACTAATATTACATTCCTATGATGAAATCAGTTGAATAAAGTTTATTAACATTTGGAAAGAATCTTTGCTGCTGTGTCCTGATTGACATATGCCTGTTTTTGTGATAATATCTTTGAATGGTTTAGTATTGTTCTTGCAATGTTATGTAAGAAATGGTGTGTGGAAGGCAGAAGACAACATTATGGAGGTGGTTTTCAGCTTGACAACAGACCTTTTACACTCTGAACCCTCATATCAGCCCAAATCTGAATATTTTTCCGTCACGTTTTGTCTGTCTTTGCTTGGTTTCTGTATTTCATCTGTACATGCATAAGATTTTGCACATTTCATCAGTTCTCTGGGCTTTTTCTTTTTCTTTCCTTCCTTCCTTCCTTCCTTCCTTCCTTCCTTCCTTCCTTCCTTCCTTCCTTCCTTTCTTTCTTTCTTTCTTTCTTTCTTTCTTTCTTTCTTTTCTGAGACAGGGTTTCTCTGTGTAGCCCTGGCTGTGCTGGAACTTGCTCTGTAGACCGACCAGGCTGGCTTTGAACTCAGAGATCCGCCTAACTCTGCCTCCCGAGTGCTGGGATTAAAGGCATGCGCCACCACCATGTGGACTTTTCCATTTCTGATCCTCTCACCCCCGCCCCGCCCCTTCAGTTTATTTAGAACGCTGTGCTCTCCTGTGCTCACCTTCACTAGCCCTTCCCTGTCTTCTGTAACCCGTCATCACTCTGTCACTGTTACAGTGCACTTCTAACTTTAATTACAGAGCTTTCATTTCTGGGAATATTGAAGGGTTCCTCTCTCAATGTTAGATTTGCCTTTTCTCTGAAATTTCCATGTATTTCCTTGAAATTTTCTCTCTTTCCTTGAGGATTCTGGGGTTTTTTTCTGAATGACTGACTTTTCTTCCAACTATAAGTCATATTTTCCTATTTTGAATTCCAGACATTGTGAAGCTTACAACATTGGAAAAAAATACATATGCACATATACATATGTATGCATATATGTGTATATATATGTATATTTCATGTATATATGTAAACAAATGTCTGTGTGGGTAGAGAACAACATTTAGAAAGGAAAACAATCATTTAATTTTAAAGGACAAAGAACACCCCCTAAAATGAAATAAATATAAACCAAATACAAACACATACATGTTATAATAATAAAAATGAATTTTTATTTTATTTTATTTTAGAATTCTGTTTCATCCTTTTATAGATGTGGAGCTGCAATTGTAGTTGTTGACCTGTTAACCTCACACAGATTTAGGATTTATGGTCACCAAACCTTCAATCCTTCAATTTCAAGGTCCCACCCCACCCACCCACCTTTTTTTTTTTTTTCTGAGACAGAGTTTCTCTGTGTAACTGTCCTGACTGTCCTGGAACTTATTTGATAAACCAGACTGGCCAGGAACTCAGAGACATCCGCTTGCTTCTGCCTCCAGGTGCTGGGATATTAAAGGTGTGGCCACCATTGCCCGACTCAAGTTCCCTTTTAAACAGTTACCGGAGACATAGGTAGTCCTGTTCAGTTTTTGAGCTTTGTCCTAGATTCAGTGAAGTTTCTTGGAACCAGATAAATTTTTGTCCTGCTTTTATGTTGTTAACTAGGAGCAAAACAGCCCCCAGCGGGAGGCTATTCCTGACCACTAAACCAAGACACTTTTCAAGACACTAGACCTTGTTTGAATTGTGTCTGTTTCCATCATGTATGTATGGCGGAAACAGGTTTTCTTTTGGTTTTCAAGATTTGTTTATCTGGTTTTTCTGTTGGGTGTTTTGACACAAACCCCCGCCCCTCCATGTCTGTGCACCACTTGAGTGCAGTGCCTGTGGAGGCCAGAAGAGGGCGTCAGATCCTCTGTAACTACTGTTAGAGACGGTTGTGAGCCACCATGTGGGTGCTGGAAACCAAACCAGGGTCCTCTGCAAGAGCAACCAATGCCCTTAATTGCTGAGCCATCTCTCCAGCCCAAGATATCTTTTCTTTTTAGCCCATGCAAACCCCATTTACTCTTTGCTCGCGTCCTGTTTTCTCACGTGCATGCTGATCAGCAATCTAAAGACTCCTCCAATGTAACTCCCCACCTCCCCAGTTTCTCATGCCTGTCTGTCCAGGTCCTCCCTAGACAAACTCTGTTCCCTGCACTGTGGCAGCCCCACACAAGCCATGGGCTGGAACTCCGAGGACAGGACTCAGCTCATTTGTTTCCTGGTTTTCAGGGGACAACGTTGATGACTGTCTGATGTTCAATATTGTAAGATGGATTTATTTTCTCAAACATTTTAGACTTTAGAAAACTATTTTTAGTGGGGTGGGAGATCCATGTCCTGTTGCTCCAACTTATCCTAACATCATGTGTTTAAAAAACAAAACAAAACAAAAAAGCATAAAATACAAGTGTGACAGAGAAAGAAAATGGACAGGAGAACCAAAGGATAACTGGAATTGTCAAAGATGAGCGGGCATCTTTGTCCAGACACTCACCAGAGTCAGAGTCAAAACCCCCTCTCCACTTACCATGCTCACCACTGCAGGCCCTAAGCCTTCCTTGGACATCATCTAGAATACATTTAACAAAACCAAATTTATAGTTCATTTGACACACCTCACTTCGGTCCAAGACTAGAAATCACTCCACAAACCTTCCTGTCTCCTGTCCTTGGGCACAGTCTCCTGAGCCAGCTCAGTCAGTCCCAGGAGATTGGATGGAGATGGTGCCAGGGAGGACAAAGATCAGCCCACACAGAGGCCTCCATCTCTTCTCTCCCTTCGCCATTGACTTCTCCACTGTGGACTTGGTATTTCTCTGTTCGTGGAGTGAGCCCACCTCTCTTGTGTGTGGGAAAACAGAAGAACATTCATGTTTTTCAAAGTGCCATTCCAAGGGAAAATGCAAGAGAAAATAGGAGCATAAAGACTGATTCATTCTAAAGATTTTACCACAGTGAAACCTTAAGCACACATCATGCTGGTCACTTTATTTTGGAGTTGATGCTTTTTTTGTTTTTTTTTTTTTTCACTCATGAGGTAGCTCACATCTATATATAAACAGAGTTCAAACAGTGATTAACTCAACAGTTGGAGTATTGCACCTCCACCCCCACTCTTAAACCTATTCCAAATTTTCTTTTATGTATTTCAGACCCTACTAACCCAAATTTTTATTACCACCTGTTTACATTGTTCCTAGAAATCTGGACATATGGCACGATGGTGCATTCAGATAAATAAATAATCAGACCATTTTTATCATATTCGAGAGGAAAAAAAAACCTTTGTTACTCAAGAGTGTTTAAAAAAAAATCTTTTCTTCTGTGTGTAGTAAGATTTGGTCACGTTGGAAGGATGAGCTCATCCTTTGGAAGAGTGAGGTGGCTTTTTGATGTGGTCAAGGGGTCATTTGGTCTTGATTGTCTTCCAATCACACACAAAGCAAGAGACTCGGGCTTGAAAGGGGCTCAATGAGTATCACGCACGGCTCAGAGTCTCTCCGAACGTGGTACCCGCAGACCCGTGTTCTTCTCATCCACTCATGTGCTGAAGGAGACAGTTTCCTTTCCTTCACTTGTTTGCGCATGCCTGTGGTCTCTTTGGGCATGAATGTGAGCATAAGCACAGGTGCCCTTGAAGGCCAGAAGAAGGCCAGACCACCCTAGAACTGGAATAAGGGTTGGTTGTGAGCCCCTGCCTTGGATACTGTCTTTCTGCCTGAGCACATCATGCTCTTAACCCCTGTGCCGTCCCTCCAGCCTGGCACTGACTTTGAACACAGTCACCATCTTCCATCACCGAAGTATGTGGCAGCTGTCCTTCCCTTAATATTTTCTGGCGACAGAACGTCTTTTCTTTTCTCTTAATAGCACATGGCAATACTTTGCATGTAACTAGGTCTCACCTGGTGAACCATTTTAATAGCAACCTGGACTGAACGCGTAGGAAGCGGGATTTCAAGGGAGATGTCAAGCATTTTCCTCACTTGTCAGTTTTTGTTCAAAAAGGTTTAGAGTCATTTAATGAAGTTATGGGAAAGTGTGTCTTCGTTCTCAGTATATACTCATCATTTCATTTTGTTATCTTTCTGAAAGACTCAAAAATATCCCAGGCATATGATCAGTAATTTAAAAATAAATGCAAAGCCCAAAAAACTATCCTTTCTTTTTTTTTTCTTTACTTTTCTTTTCTTTTCTATGTGGGACTTACTAAGGGGGGAATCTCTGTGTTATTTGTGTCTCTAACCCTCACTCCTGCTCTGGTTTTCTCCTCACTTGCCTGACCTACCCCATTCTCTGGCTTCCCACGAGTGACTGGATTCACAGGTGACTTGCCTGCATGCCCACGTACTTTGGGCACAGCTACTGCTCTGGACACTTGATCCTGGAGAAATATTTGTGTTTTGTTAACCACATCAGAGTTTTTACCTTGATAATATTTTGTCTTCATAACCACAGCACATTCACCCAGAGGAGTTATAAAGTAGTATGTGTGTTCAGAAAATAGACTATAATAAACATGATCTATGGCCCTACACGTACACTCATGGTCTAAGGCTGTAGTGTGCTCAGTATAGTGTGGACTCTGGTGATGTGTCTGTGTCCATTCTTGTCCCCACTGGAGACCACTATGCCTTGCAGGTAGGAGCCAGGGTGCTAAGGGGCTACTGTGCCCCAGTTCTTAGCTCCCTACTAGTTTCTTTCAGGGAAGACTCCACTGGGAAAACAAAACAAAACAAAACAACAACAACAACAACAACACCCCTACTACCCGTTGAGCTGAATCTGAAATGTCCAGGAAAGAGCACCTCTAGAAGGTGACAAACAGCAGTGGATATCTTTAAAACTAAAATTGTTCAAAGTAGCAGGATTGAAAAGGTTTGTATTTTGAAAAGCCAACAAACCCATAAGCAAACAAATCTGCCCACTCTTTTGCAAGCTAACCTAACTGCCGACCAAGGTTCTAAATACATTAAGATATTTTATCCCATTATTTGTTTTGACCAATTGACCACAATATTAAAAATTCAATCATGGGGCAGCTGACAAGTGCAGTTGCCTAATTTTATTGAAGAGTTTTTTTTTCCCTTTTTCCATTTTTCCATCCTGTTAACACTGCTGCTTATGCCCAGACAGTAATGGGCTTCTTGTATGCCCACGACTGTTATGATCATGTAAATTTATTGGTGCTTAGAAGAAGCGAGCTATTAAAACATTACAACAGCCATTACAGCCGGGCTCATGTTGGCTTTCGCTCCCAATGAACATATGCTTCCGAGTGAATGCCTAAACTCTTATTTATGGATTTAATTTAATATGCGGAAAGAATTCAAAATTAAATTTTGTGTCTGCCTCCAGAGAGTGTCAGTGTATAATAACATGGTAATTTTTACACATCTTTATGAGAAATGGGAAAATTAATTCTTTCTGACAAGTTGTAATTATTCGGCTTGGAACGCTCGCAGCTGAGCAGTTTGCTTGCCTGTTGTCTGCTGTTGTACGGTGTAAGGGGAAAACGCCGAGATGGAGATATACTGCACATCTGAGAGCCTCTAATAGCTTCTGACATTTTAGCCTTGCATATTATCAGGGTGCTCTTTAAGGAGTCGGGGTGTCATCTATTATGTTGCCTGGGATGTGCACAGTTACTATAGCTGGAACATTCTGCAGTAATTTCTAAAATGGGGGGAATGTGTCCCGGATCATCCTGGAGTAGTCAAAATTGGTGCGACAAATGTTGATGTCCCTTAAAGGTACCTGTTATCATCTGTCCTTTCACCTGCATATACTCAGGACGAGAGGGCATTGTGCAAGGGTAGAGTTCTGGACTTGTATTTAAGGCTAAGCACGTTTGGAATGAAAGTGTGTATTTCCTTTCGTGCCCCACAAACCTGTGTTTGTTCCTCCAGCTACCACCCCACAACCCCTGCACAAGTGGGTGCATAATAAATTCTAGCTATTCTTTTCATGTTTAAGCGTTCATGGAAATGTAGCATTAGCTTAATGCAGGATGAAACCAAAACACCACTGGTTGTGTTAGCAATGAAAATATGGAACATGTTGTATGTGAAGAGATGGCGTGCTGATTGACAGGCCCTCCTGGAGGAGAGTGGTGTCATCTCTCTGTGTGTAGGATCAATATAGACTTTGCAAAATAAATGCAAAGTACCGTGTAAGGGAGTGTTAACAGACGCACATGAGAAAAATTCTGTTTTCAAAAGCATGCATGCATCCTTTTCTGTGCTTGTCCTTCTGGGGCCAAGCACTGAGGTGAAATGGCCAAGCCAGCATGTCTGTGCCTGATGGGTGCTGTGGTAAAACTTAGCCTGACATCATTTTAAGCAGAAAACCCTTGCCAAAGGGATGTAGTAGGTGAGATCAAAATGTACCAGGGAAGACTGTCTGTTCACAGTCTTTGCAGCGGCTTGCTACCTTTTGATTGTGGAGTCAAGAGGCCTGTTCTAGCTCTGACTGGGTGATGGATTCCTCTGGGCCATTCTCTGCTGATTGGCCACTGGTCTCTGCTGGCCTATTGGTGTTTCACTTTTCATCCTGGACCCCTCTAATCCTGGAGGTAAATCCTCCCAGAGAGCCGTGCTAGATTTAGTCTTGAACTTGGCTAGTTGAAAGGCATTGTGATCCCTCTCCAACATCATCACCTTGAGCTCCATTCCTCTTTTTCTCATTCTTGTAGATGAGCAGACATGTTTGTTCTCTTCCATTGGTACAGAAAACCAAGAAATATGATATTTGTGACTTAGAAGCATTATGTATTACGGGGCAAGTGTTGTAAAGTACTAGAAGGACTTTAGAAACCTTAAGACATATTCAAGGGAGGTTGATATCAGAGCCCTCTGCCCCCATTCTTCATCATAGCCCCAGCAGAATCTCAGGAGAAAAGGTGTCTTATACACATCAATTATTTTATGTTATTGAACCCTATATGCCATCTATAATTGTCAATAATAACTATATTATATTATATTATTATTTATTTATTTGACTTTTTCTTATGCACCACAAACTACCAGAAGGTTGTTAGGTTTAAAAAGGGGGAAAAATCTCTGGGAAATATAAACACTGTGCTTCCTTTTTCAGATCCATTCTACAACCAAGATACTTTCCCAACCTTTATTAGCCTCTTCAGTAACAAATGGAATTTTGGAGTGCAGATTAAGATTCTGAGTGAAAACAGATCTAAAAAGATTTCCATGGTGTAATATGCTTAATAAAAGTTTATTTAAGCCAGAATAGCAAAGGGCTTCTATCCAGTCTCTGTGCACCAGATAGCATGCACACTTAAAAGCAAAAACAAGCCCCAAACAATGTGAAAAGTCAGCTTCTGTTCTTCATTTGTTTATTTATTTTGAGACAAGATCTCACATAGCCCAGGCTGACCTCAAATTCATTGTGTAGCCAGGAATGAGGACTCTTGATTTTCCTGCCCTTCCTCCCCAGTGCTGAGATTACAACCAAACATCACCATGCCCAGTTATGCGGTGCGAAGAATTGAAGCCAGGGCTGCGAGCTTGCTGGGCAAACATTTCACCGCTCAGCTGCGTCACTGTTCTCCAAATTAACTTTTGAAGTAGTAGCAAAGGCCGTTCTTCAAATAATCCTCAAATAAAACTATGGGTGTGTGTGTGAGAGAATGTGTGTGTGTGTGTGTGTGTGTGTGCGCGCGCGTGTGTGTGCGCGCGCGCGCGCACTCGTGCCTGTGAGTGATTGTGTGCATGTGTACCTCCCTCTTCGCTATGCCTGAGTGGGTTAGAAGGGTGTTGTTGTGGTCAGCCAGAGCTGCCCCTCCCACATAACCCCCACTGCACACCTTCATTTACACACCTCAGAGGCAGGTGCAGAGAAGATCCCCTTCGTGCAAAGGAAGACTTGCAGTTACACCTTAGAAACTTGCCAGGCTCGTGTGGTCAAAACTGACATTGGTACTTAAACCCAGCTTTGGCCATGAACATTCACTTCTGTGAGTTATAACATGACTCATAGCTGGACATGGTGGCATTTTATCCTATACCTTGGAGACAGAAGCAGAGAGATCTCAATGAATGCCAGGACAGCCTAGTCTACAAAGTAAGTTCCAGGTCAATCAGCTACACAATGAGACCGAGTCAGAAACGAATCCATAAAATGTTATTCACTTTCCAGGACAGCTGCAGAGATGTACTCGGGTTTGGACTGGAGTGGATTCAAAGCCCATCCAGTCCCTGCCCCCCTGCATCTGACCCTCTCGCCCCACTTCCCACAGGGACTTGTGGACCGTGGAGTCCCGGGCGTCCCTTCTCTCTCCGCTTGCTCCCCTGCCCGCTGCTTCATGACTTGCCTTCACACACATTGCCTTCGACCTCTGTAATTCTTCTCTTGCACTCTGTTTTCACTGCCCACTCCAAACCCTTGATCTCCGAAGGACTCTTTAGACCTGTCTTCCCTGCCTGGCCTGTGGGCAGCTCTGGCTGAGCCACCACACATTCTAGAAGCTTTGGTGATTCTGTGTCACCTAGCACATAGGATCCATTCCCTTTGGGCCTTAATACAGGCTGACTCCACAACTATCCCGGGGCACGTTGTGTCTAGATTTCTCAGATGAATGCTTATTGTCACAGGCCCTTCAGTCTTCACATGGCTCTCTCATGGCTCCCGATCAAGCTGAGTTTAAGACAGCCTGCTTCTAAAGCCTAAGCCTCCCTCTTTTAGGGTGGAATCCTTATGAGTCTTCTCTCCTAGCAGCCAAAATTCCACCCTCACAGCCGCAGCTTTCCCACTGGGGACACACAGGACTTTGTCTACACCCATCCGTTGCATTTACTGGGGTGACAATCAGTGATGTCAGGCATTTGGGCAGATATGACAGTAACCAGGGAACACGTGTCTACACCTGTAGTTTCCTTTTACAGGGGAGGCTGATGCAGGAGGATGGCTTGAGCCTGGAGAAGTTAAAGGCTAGCCTGGGCAATTAAATGAGATTTCATTAATTTTTTTTGTACATACAGAGAAAATACAGTCATGTGGATTATTACAAAAGTAGCCAGGTTGTGAGATTAATAATTTTGAATAGTTGGGAAAAAGTTACTCTTGTGTTAAGTGTTTACCAGTGAAGCTTTGTGGTGGTATTGTGTTCCCCAAAATATTGTGTACCCTAATAAACTTATCTGGGGTCAGAGAACAGAAAAGCCACTAGATACAAAGGCTAGAAAATGGTGGTACTCACACCTTTAATCCTAGCATTTCAGAGGTAGAAATCCCTCTGGATCTCTGTGAGTTCAAGGCCACATTGGAAACAGCCAAGCACGGTGACTCACACCTTTAATCCCAAAAAGCGAGCCTTTAATCCCAGGGAGTGATGGCAGAAGGCAGAAAGGTATATAAGGCGTGAGGACCAGAAACTAGAAGCATTTGGCTGGTTAAGCTTTCAGGCTTCTAGCAGCACAGTTCAGCTGAGAGCCATTCGGATATGAGGACACAGAGGCTTCCAGTCTGAGGAAACAAGATCAGCTGAGAAGTTGGCCAGGTGAGGTTAGCTGTGGCTTGTTCTGTCTCTCTGATCTTCCAGTATTCACCCCAATAACTGGCCTCAGGTTTGATTTTATTAATAAGAACTTTTAAGATTCATGCTACAAAGCTTCTTAGTTATTTAAGTTGCATCAAAATTGTCTTTGGTATTTTAATGTGTTTTTGATATTATGTGTATGTGAGTGTGTCTATGTGTGGGTATGTGCACACAATGTGTGGGTACCCACAGAGTCCACAAGAGGGCACTGGGTCCTCTGGAGCTGGAGTTGAGTGGTCGTGGGTTGCTTAATATAGGTGATGGAAACTGAACTTCGGGTCCTTTGCAAGAGCAGCACAGACTCTTAGCTGCTGAGGCAGCTCTTCTGGCTGGCTGTCAACTCGTTGTTTGGGTGCCTTTCTTTCCCGGTACCACCTTCTTCACTGTTCTCATCTCCGGCTCATTGTTTCTTCTTCATGCGACAGAGAACCTGGAGATGGCCTTAGACACCCCCAGTCCTCTCCACTTTCCTGCCTGTCTTCTTCAGTGCCCGTTTTTCAGTGCATTGTTTTCTGTTTGTGTGTGAATTATTGCTATAAACACCAAGAACACCTCATCCCTCTAAGCCAGCGCCATCACAGTGAAAGGGTCTGATGTGTTTGGGGCCTTTCTGTTTGTTTTGTTGATTTGAGATCCATGCTCTCAATATAGCTCTGGGTGGCCTAGAACTCACGGAGGTCTGCCTGACTCTGCCATGTGAGTGCTGGTATTAAAAGTGTGTGCCACCACACTGGGCACAGATCCTCTTATTAATGTTTGTTAATGTTTTCTCTAGAGCTGAAGCAGGTTTTTTTTTTTTTTGAATACTTCATAACTATTGAGCTGTTTTCTTCTCAGCTTGTGTCCTTGATGCTAACATTCTCCAAGGTTGGCTTCTCTTTGGCATCTTTGGTTGCAGTGGCCTTTGTGAAAGAATTCTTCAGGGCCTTGGGTTTTAAAAGGGTCCCGATACTGCTGCCCACCGCAGCAGATCCCATCTCTCAATTCTTTCTGAATGAAGCTATTAATATACTCCTCGTCCCACATTTATTATTCTTCCATTAAATAGACACCACAGCTGAGCTCATACATGGTTTGGCTCGATTCAAACACGAATCTTTCTTCAGCCACATTTATCAACTTGTCTACAGCCAGAAAGTTTAGAGGCAACAATTAGAAAAAACAAATGACCTCATCCTTTGAGAATCCACCAGGAGAGGTGTTGCATTAACAAACTGCTCAATTTCTGCTTCCACAGACTAGGCGATTTATCCTGCGGCCCTAATTCTGCAGTGCATTTCCTGGGCTACTTTGGGCACACAGGGAGAAGGTGTCAATAATTTTGGTGTGTGCAGTGTATCAGGATGTGGTAGAGTCAGGATGGCTCTATTTGCATTTCTCTGGCTTTCTGTTTTCCTTTTAATTGGGTTATAAAACAATTAGTTAACACCATGTCTTTTTAGAACTCCCCAAGAGAGCCAGAATCTGTTTGTTCTCCCTGGGCTGGTTGGGGAGAGGACCCCATGGGACTCCCATTTTATTTACAGCTGGGTGAAGGTCACACAGGAACAGTTGTGTGCGGTGCTATCTCTCTGGGTGCTGACCTCTCACACATTGTGTAGCTTTCCAGCCCCCCTGTGCTTTGAAGAGCTGCACGCCAGGTGTCCCTGTTCTGAATTACACATGAAAGACCCACATCCCTGGACTAATTAACTAGTAAACTGTCCCTGCCTCCCCTGGGTTTAATTGATGGTGTTCTTAAAAAGGGGGAAGCAGTTCCTCAGCCCCAGGATTTCACAGGCTGCCTTCTCTCCTATTTGTCTTAAGTGCAAAGGGAGATCTTGATTATTTCTGACTTGTAGGTAAGGCGTGAGGCACCAGTAGCACGGTCATAAAATGCTGACCCTCAGGAAACCACTCTAGATTTGCCTAAGATGGATCTTGAAAGCCTTGCCTGTGACTCCCCAAGGTGCTACATGTCTTGAACGATCTAGTTGCTCACAGTAGCAAGACCTAGGGTCTCATAGGTAGCTGGGTTTCATCTCTGAGTTTGATTTGCTTCCCTATCCAAGCAGGGTCAGAGGGTTAGACAAAGTTCAAATGTGGGCAGCCAGACAGATGCTGTGCGTCATGTCACCAAAGGGCACAAGTGTGGGTCAGGTCTATTCTTCACTTGTTGGAATCGTCACACCCTGATGGAGGGACCTCTGTCATTGTGGGATTTGCTGTCTGGGCTTTGGCCTTTCCCCAGGAAACTGCAAAAACTAAGCACTTGTGTAAACCCTCTGTGGGGTACACTAGCACCCATGTAGACCCTCTGTGGGGTACACCAGCACCCATGCAGACCCTCTGTGGGGTACACCAGCACCCATGCAGACCCTCTGTGGGGTACACCAGCACCCGTGTAGACCCTCTGTGGGGTACACCAGCACCCATGCAGACCCTCTGTGGGGTACACCAGCACCCGTGTAGACCCTCTGTGGGGTACACCAGCACCCATGCAGACCCTCTGTGGGGTACACCAGCACCCATGCAGACCCTCTGTGGGGTACACCAGCACCCGTGTAGACCCTCTGTGGGGTACACCAGCACCCATGTAATGCCTCTGTGGGGTGTAGCTGGAGAGCTTCTCTCCAGGTCTCACCAAGCCCCCGCAGTCCCACAGCCCACGTATAAAATAATCACTCAGATGCTTATATTACTTATAAACTGTATAGCCATGGCAGGCTTCTTGTTATCTAGTTGTTATATCTTAAATTAACCCATTTCTATTCATCTATAAGTTGCCACATGGCTCGTGGCTTACCTTACATCTCGCTTGTCATGGCAGTGGCTGGCCGGTCTCTCTGCCTCAGCCTTCCACTTGCCCCAATTCTCTTCTCTTTGTCCCACCTATACTTCTTGCCTGGCTACTGGACAATCAGTGTTTTATTTATTACCCAATCAAGCAACACACGTAACATACAGAACATCTCACAGCACTTCCCCTTTTCTTTTTTTCTAAAAGGAAGGTTTTAATTTTTGCATAGTAAAATTACAGATAACAAAACAATTATCAAGTAAGAATTATAGTAATAATATCTAGTCTATTTATAATAACTAGTTTATTTGGCAAAATTAAAGAAGATGTCCTATCTATCTTATATTTGTGAGTCTAAGGTTTTATATCTAACTTATGTTTTATCATAACTAAGGAAAATTGTAACTATCTAGCTTCAACTACATCAAAGACCTCAGAAGGATATAATATTACCTGAGAAATGGGAGAAGGATGCAAGCAACTTTCAGGAGTCTTGCAGGGTAGACAGAGACAGCTGACAGTCTGGACAGTCACCTAATGTTCCTTTGTAAAGTTGGGGCATCTGTCTTCAGCCCACAGGGCTAGAGTCTCTCGGTCACTTTTCTCAGTGTCCTGTAGAATGTCTGGCAGTTTCCTCTGTGAAGCAGGAACCTGAAGGACCATTTTGCCAAGCAAAGTTCAGTGGTCATCTTTCTACGGGTCCTGTATGTCTAGTTGATCAAGCAGTCCAGGCAAGAACAGTTTCTTGCCCAAATGGCTATTTTTGCCAAGGTGAAGATAAACTCCATATGGAGTGTCTTCGATGCCCATCCTCCTCTCTGAAATAAATTGGTGCCAGGAGCAGACATGTCTCACTGTCCAGAAAGTCTAAATTTTTAAAACATTTTAAATGCCATATTCTGTAGGTCTTTGAAGTAATTGAAGATTACCTATGTATCTGATATATATCTATGTATACCTAGAAAACTTAACTAACATGCTACAAGTTTGACTATCATAGAAGACTAATTATTAATCTGTATTTCTTAATTATCCTTTACAATCTAAATGAGTTACATAAACATAATACCTCAAATGAGAATAGAAATATATATGTATAGTATAATAAAATTAAGTTTAAACTTAGACTAAAATCTATACCAATATAAAACATTTTAAACATAAACTAAAATCTATACCAATGTAAAACATTTTAAACATAAACTAAAATCTATACCAATGTAAAACATTTTAAACAAGTTGTTGCTCTTTAAAAGTAGGTTCATTAATCTACCCTTTTATCCTATCATCTCTATATCTTATATATCTATATCATATCCCCTTTTCCTTTTTAGAAAGAGATCACATTTATAATCAACCTGTTTTAAATAAAAATATTGGTTTTTCTCTGTCCCACACCAGAGGACTCTTCTGATTTGGGACACAAGAATCTCTTAACCATTTTTTTTTAAAGCAATATGCCTGGGTTTAGAGAAGGAATGAGCCAATTCCATCTCCAAAGCCAGCTTGGTATATTTGGGAATTTGGGCGTAGTTTCTCTTACTACTTCCTGCTGGATGGGGGCACTGTATCTTATGGGGACACAAAGAAAATTTTAGGATCATGGAGTAGTCCATGAAGGTGTATCGTCTGAGCCAGTTGCCTTGAATCCAATCTGGATGTTGGATCATCTGGGCCATGGTGTCATCGGAGACCTTTCAGAGGGTCTTGGCTGGTCAAACCTGATGTATCTTAATCTGGAACAAATCCATAGCCTCTGGCTTTCTGTAGAAACAAAAGCAGAGCTTCCTTTCCAAAGTAACATATCCTTATATCCAAATTTTGAAGTCAAGGTACCTTTAAAATATCCATATTTGTTTAACTCAACAGCTTTTATGATCAAATGTTTTTCTTCAGTTACGAATATCAAAGAGAACATAATCCAGATTCTCTGTGTGATAGCCATCTTTACATGGCTTATTTTTTATATTACCTTTACTGTCTCTTTAAAGACTTTATTTTTAAAAACTATCTATTTGTTTATATAACTATATATATTTCTTTTTCTCTCTCTTTCAAGCCTACGTACATTTTTATATACATTGTAAACTATTCTATCTGAATCAGTCTTATTGTGAACCTATTGCTTTAAACTGAAGCATTCTAAGACTGAAATGGCGCTGTGGCTGCTGGCTCCGCCCACTTCAGCTTCCCAACATGGTGGTGGTATGTTTTCTGCCAGGTCTGGAAGCCATCAACTCTCAGAAATAATAGGTCTATGCTTCTATCAAAGCAATGTGTAGCCCAGAAACCTTTTTTTTTGTTTTGTACTAGCAGAGGCTAAATCCACCAGGCAGCGTAATATGCCACTTGTAGAAGCCTCATTCCCTCTATACTGCAGGTCGAGCGCACACGCCAGGAACCCGCTATAGTAGTTCAAACACGCAGGCTGTCGCTAACTTGAGAGAGACAACTAGGAACTGTTTTTAGCTCTGTTTTAGAATCTTTTTTGTCAGGTTTTAGATGGAAACTCTTGCCAACCCATTGGGCACCATTTGTAGCTGGAGAATTTCTCTCCAGCTCCCGCCAAGCCCCGCCAGTCCCGGAGCCCACTTATAAAATAAACACACTGACTCTTACATTATTTAAACTGCTCGGCCATTAGCTCAGGCCTACCATTGTCTAGCTCTTACTCTTATACTAAGCCCATTTCTGTTAATCTATATGTTTCCGCATGTTTCGTGGCTTTACCTGTTGCCTCTACATAATGCTCCCTGAACGGCAGCTGGTGTCTCCTTTCCCCTTCCTTCTTCTCCCTTTCCTCTCTCCTCTCTGCTAGTCCTGCCTATACTTCCTGCCTGGCTACTGGCCAATCAATGTTTTATTTATACAGAGCGATATCCACAGCAGTGGGGTACACTAGCACCCATGTAGACCCTCTGTGGGATACACCAGCACCCATGTAGACCCTCTGTGGGGTACACCAGCACCCATGTAATCCCCTGTGGGGTACACTAGCACCCATGTAAACCTTTTGTGGGGTACACCAGCACCCATGTAAACTCCTGTGGGGTACACCAACACCCATGTAATCCCCTATGGGGTACACCAGCACCCATGTAGACCCCCTGTGGGGTACACCAGCACCCGTTAGACTCTCTGTGGGGTACACCCATCCTTGAATGTCTTGCAATACCCTTTCCTTTCATGAGTCATGTCCTATTTTTCAAAATATTAAGCTTTAAAATTGGCTCATGCATGCTGTAACTTTTCTCATCATTTGATTGGTTCTAAGCATGTTGGTTTTGCCCTTTGGGTGTTAGAACCAGAATTCAAGTATTTATAATCAATTTTTACATTTGAAGGTGTTCTTGGGTCTTCCCCTTAAGAATTATTTCTGTAGAAGCTTGGTGCCCATGAGTTGCTTCATAACTTCCAGCCTGTGGCCATTACTACCACAGCCCCCTCTCTCTGAGGAATGGACTTTCAATGTCTCCATTGTCAATTTCTCATTTTCTGACTCCTCATGGAGCTCAATGGATGGGTATTTAGTGTGGAAGAAATTTCCAGAATACAACCCAAGGAGGCAAAGTAAAAAGAAAAATCATGTATATAGTTGGTTTTCTGAGGTGTTTTCTGAAGTCTGGTTTTGAAAAAGCACTGAAGTTAAAGATGAAAATCAAGGGACTTGGAGAATTCTGCTCTGCGGCTGCAGGGCATGGGTGGGAGATCACTGGGTACACATGCTGAGATAGGAACTGTCAAGCACTGTGTTGTGAGCCTTGTGATTTGCATCCTTAAGCACAACTCGTCTTGCTGGTCATCAAATCTAGAGAAAATAGTGAGCTCCAGGTTCAGTGAGAGACCATGTCTCAAGAACCAACATAGACAACAAGTGGGCAAAACACTAATGTGGACCTCTGGCCTCTATGTGAGCTTGTAATGTGAGTGTATCTGTACACACACACACACACACACACACACACACACACACACACACCTTTCTTTAAAAAGGTGAAATTTGGAAATTATACACACACACACACACACACACACACACACACACACACACACACCTTTCTTTAAAAAGGTGAAATTTGGAAATTAGAGCAGTATCAGACTTACATGAAGACCTTACAGAATGTTTTTTGGAGACTTTGTTCTCGGCCAAGGAGAGAATTCTATTTTCAGCCTTTCACATTTTCTCAGTGTCATTCCTGGGAACTAAATGGACTTTTAGATACAGTGGCCATATATATTTTTCACACTAGCTGTAGAACCTTGCTTGGTAGCAACCTACTGCCATTGCTTGAGGGACCATAGTAGCCATAGATTGACCTGTATCATTGCTTGCAAATATTACATTTCACATCTGCCTTTTCTGCTCCTTGGATATATTTTTAACAGATCCCTGAATTCTCTTTTCAATTCTCATTCCTTTGTTTTCTTCCCAAAGCAAGCACTGTTAATTAGTTTCTGAGTATCATTCCAGATAAATGCATATATGTATATTATATATAGACAGAGTTAGAAACTTAGATGTTTGCAAATATGTGTGCACACATCTGTAAATACACATTCTTAGTTTTAGCTTGAATCTTGGATATTTATATTGCTTAAAACAATAAATATATAAGTCTTGGCATTGTGGTTCGCATCTGTAATCCTAGCTCTTGGAAGGTGGAGGCAGGAGGATTGTTGCTTCCAGGCCAACGTGGACCACATGGTAAGATCTTACTCAAAACCACAAAAATAAATGAATATAAAGAACTCTCTTCTGGGGACTGGAGAGATAGCTTAGCAGTTAAGAGCAATTGCTCTTCTTTCAGAAGATCCAGGTTTGAATCCCGACATACACAAGGGATTCAACACCACCTTCTGACTTTCATGGTCACCAGGCATGTGTGTCATGCACAGACATATATTCAATCAAAACACTCATGAAATTAAACACATCTATTTATTTTAAACACATTTAAAAAGAATTCTATTCTAAAACAAATGGACAGAGACCTATATTTTTAATGTTTACTCTTTTACCTGTTTTAACTTCTAGCTATAACCATAATAAAAACCACTCTAATATCTTTTGGATTCTTTCTACTAAATTTAATCTCCATTTTTACATCTTAAGACTCTCAGGGATTATGCAGTAAACTCAGTACAAACTAATTCAACAGGTTGATTTCAAAATCTTTTTTAATTTCTCTGTTAATGTTTGGGTGTGCCTGTTCTGACTTAGTATTTATGAGTCTTGCTGTATGGAAACTCTTCTGATATTGATCATTCCCATTTTACATTATAAATGGTAAGTGTGTGTAGTTAAAAACAAAAACCCAAACTCAAAAAGCCTTATTTTATATGTCTATCTATTCCCATACAATTTTGATGAGGTCAGTGGAGACAGGAGTAAAGCTGGGCATGAGCCATATGCACCTTCAAACACATAAGGAATGGGACCCGGGAGAGGTCACACAAGTGTGAACGTCAGGAGTTATGATCCCATGATCTGGTTATGTAAAAAGCCAACCACAAGTGTGACAACCCACCTGTAGGCACAGCCAAAGTGAGGCCAACACAGGGAACTCCTGGAGCAAGCTGGCTAGCTACAGTAGCCAAAGCAAAGAGTTCAGGGTTCAAAGAGATGTATACAGTGGAGATCGATCAAGGAAGATACCCAAAGTCAACCTTGGGCCTCCACATGCACATGTACACACATGCAAATATGTATATACACATATGTGCACAAAGACAGATATATAATCAATTGAGCAGTGTTTTATTGAATGAATTTACAGAATGAACTATCATGTTAAGCTGTGAGTTGTAACTAACACAGTTGACAGCATTCCTTTCAAAAGAATTAGTCAAAGATGCATTCGTCATGACAAAACAATATTCCTATTGTACTGAACTTACTTTTAAGACATAGACAAAAGCCCTTAATATGTTACTGATGATTATAAAGTGTTTATTCAACTGCAGAGGTGCTTAACATTTCTTCAAATGAATCTTCATTATGAATGTATTTTCAATATTTTCTCAAAATTATTTTCCCTTTAAATTATTATCACCCATCCAACTGATTATACCCATTATAATCACAATGTGCAGCAAAGTCATCACTGAGTGTTTGTACAGTTTAATAGTCATCAGATGTTCTTGTAAATATGCATAATCATGTTTGAATCTGCTAACGAATCCCAGTCCTTCCATTTGCATATAGCACCTTGACGCTCTCCACTCTGAGCTCTCTCCACTGCCGCCTTCCTCCTCCACCTCCGTTTTCCCATGTGCTGGAGTCACAGCTTCCTAAATTGGTCATATTACTTTACCAAACCACCCCGTGTCCCCAGATTTGTTTCTCTCACAGTAGCTTCATGATCCCTTTCAAATATAAACTACCTTACATTATAATCATATCACATCCCTCCATCCACATGTCAATCTCTTCGCACACAGTAACATCTCATAACCTGGCATTCAATAATACCTGCAGGATGTGGGCTCTGCTTCCCCTTGCAACTTCACCCTGAGCTCTTGTTCCCTTTATGAAGCTGAAGTTGGTACATTCAGTTTGGGGGATGGGTATGTGCAAAGCCTCCCCTGTATCACAGCTTTCATGCAAACAATCCCAGTTGTATACAGATGTGTGCAGCTGTACATTCTCCATAGTCAACTACATCATCCAGCTGCTTCTCATGTTTTATTTTTTAAGCTTTGGCATGTCACATTTGAAGAGCTCATCATTGCTTATCTATCATCTATCAATCAATCATCTATATCTGTCCATCATTTATCTATTATCTATCAATCATCTATGTCTGTCTATCATTTATCTATCAATCATCTACCTCTGCCTATCATCTATCTATCTATCTATCTATCTATCTATCTATCTATCTATCTATCTATCTATCTATCTATCTATCTTCTGTCTGTCTATCTATTTAACTATCATCCATCTTTCTATCCATCATCTATTATATTTATCTATTACCGACCTATCGTTTATCTATATATCTATTTTGAATTCTTTGTGTGTATGGTATCTATATGTATATGTACTTGTGTGTCAGCAGATGGGCATGCTTGTGCATGCCCATGAATGCTCATGCAGAGACCCGAGAGGAAGTAGGTGCCATGCTCTATATCTCTTACTTCCCTGAAATGAGTTGCTCACTGAAGGCTTTTCAAAAAGGATTGCTGGCCAGAAAGCTGCAGTGACCCTCCTTCAGTGCTGAAGTTACAGGTATCATGTGGGAGCTGGGATCTGAAGGTCTTCATGCTTGTGCGGCAAGCATCCTTATCTGCTGAGCTCGCCCCCTCTCTGCCTAGATAAGCCTTCCTTCTTCAGTCTCTGGTTCCATACGCTTACACGTGCAGCCTTTGATGTCATCTGGTCTATTTGTCCAGCTTGTTTCATTTATGCCGTTGTCAGCTTCACGAGTTTCAGTCGGGGCCCGGCTAACATTTAGCACAGGCAGGGTTAGACATAAATACTTTTCTTAAAAAATGTTTGTCAAATAGCTAACAGGGTGAAATTAGCAATCTCATTAGCTCAGTATGTCATTAACAAAGATGTTAATGACAACATCTTTACATCTGATAGTAACAAAGTAAATAGGCCATGGTGGGCATGGCTGTCACCTTAGAACTTGGGAGGCAGAGGCAGGAAGACCACTTTGAGTTGAAGGCTAGTCTAGGCTTCATACTGAATTTCAGGCCAGCTAGAGCTATAGGGTGAGATGCCACTTCAAAAAAAAAAAAAAAGAAAGAAAGAAAAAGAAAAAGAAAAAACCAAAAGAAGCACAAAACCCCACCAATAATCAAATGATGACGTTCGAATGGAAGGCAGTACGGCAGCCATAGCAACAACAGCAGGCACCCACACTGCTTATAAAAGAAAGGAAATGAATTAAAAAGAGGGTGCTGGTCCCATAGCAAAGGCAGCCAGACCCAGGACCCACAGAACAAGCACCATCATGACAGAGCTAATTTGATTTGAGGTTTAAAATGCTTATCTACACAGAGGCGTTTTTCACCCAGACTAGGCAATTGTGCTAGCTGGACCTCAGCGTGGACTTGGTTTCCCTAAGGAAATGCTACTTTGGTTTGGAAACTATGGGCAGCTGGGAAGGTTACAGGATGCATGGGAAGTCAAAATGAGGCTGGTTTAAGCAATGCTACCTGTAACGCATTCACCACCATATGTTCCTTAAATTTCAGCTTTCACAGTTGGGGCTTGGTGGTGTTGAAGGGGTACAGGGTGTGTATCTGTCGTATTTTTCTTAAAGCGTGGGAATTTACCATTTTGTTGGGGAGTGGAGTTGAGAGAGCAGCAGTGCCATGGCCATATCACAAACACACTAGTCTCCTCTGTGGCTATAGCAGGCCTGGACAAGCCTAGGGCTGTCTCGACCTCTGCCCTCAAGCTGTGGACACACATATCTAAAACCACAGGAACTTGGGAGGCGTTGTGGCAGCGACCAGCTGGCCTCAAGAAGGTAGTGAGCTGTTCTAAGTCACTAACTTTATTTACATTTAGTCTTTGTTTAAAATTTACAGTCGTCTGTTAAATACATTTGCAATGTGTACCAATTGTGTAATAGTTGAGGATACAACCATGGAGCTGGATTTTTGAGCTCACATCAAGGCAGGCATTGCTAAAAAGCTTTTTATGATGAAGACTGAATAGGGTGGAATCGAAAGGAAAGGGGTGGTCAACCAAAACTAACTATGTATGAAAGTGTCATACGATAACCCACTGTTCTGTATTCTAAGAAGTTAGTGGGGATAGCGTGGCAGGGGTAGTCCATGGGGGAGCATTGGTGTGAACTGAAGGTGGGTGTTAGGAAGCCCACTCGTGGAGTGCAGGGAATGCAGGAAGAGGGATGTGCTGGTGTCCAGGGAGCAAAGGTGTCAGAGAGGATTGAATGATAGAACGGGATGATGAGGCTGGATGGGGATGGAGCTTGTGTCCCCAGAACGTGAATTACCTGAAAGAACGAAAGGAGTATCTTTACCTAGGAAATGCTACTGTGTGATTGACACTGGTGTTCCTGAGCTAAATAGCAAGGTGGCCTTAGAGTCCTGGAGCTGTCAGTTCACACCTGTCAATCAGGACACAGCAAGGTGGTCAGGTAAAGGATAGGATGAGGCCAGGAGTGAAGAGGGGTTCCTGGTTTGTGCCTCCGGGGCAATATGACTGAAATGACCAACTGAGGTAGTGGCACCAGAACAAAGCACCCAAGTTGAGCACATTGAGTTTTTCTGAAAGGCTTCCTGTAGAGATGATGAAGAGACCCATGGATGAAGTAGATGCTGGGTCTTGTTCTAAGGTCTTAGGAATGAGTTATGAATGTGGAAGTCATTGCCATGTGGGACCAAATGCTATTGGATAAGCAATTAAAGGAAAGCCTGGAGAAAAGACTCAAGGAATTGTTTCTCTCAGTGTCTGTGCTGCTGGTGTTATATTTAGGAAGTGATCTCCTGTGCCAATGCACTCAAGAGTACTTCCTACTTTCTCTTCTATTAAGTTTAGTGTAACCCACACTGGCTTTTAGGTTGAGCAAGACACCAGCTAGTGGGGCTGGAGAGATGGTTCAGAGGTTAAGAGCACTAGCTGCTCTTCCAGAGGTCCTGAGTTCAATTCCCACCAACCACATGGTGGCTCACAACCATCTATACTGGTGTGCAGGCATGCTTCCAGACAGAACACTATACATAATAAATAAATAAATTGGACACCAGCTAGCTCAAATGCTAATGAAGAGACGGGGAAGTGGGTGCATGGGAGGAATCCGTTGTCTTACTCTCAGGGTCTCAATGCCTTCTGTGAGTCGCTCTGAGGTTCCTCCTTTAGAGAAACTTTGGGATATGTAATAAATCCCCTCCCAGATGATTTTCAACAGGAGAACTGGATTGCGTAGTTTTGACCCTGATTAATAGGCTAATTTTAATGTGATTCATAATTCTCTGGTTTAGAAAACTTAGTTATATTTATAATCATCAGAAAATGTCTCTGATCTGCCACTGACAGAGGTTCTCTTTGTGCCTGGAGCTTGAGGACATCTGTGATGTCACTCGATTATTTGGGATGGAATCTGCAGAGAAACAAAACCCTACTTCACACAGGAGCATGTCTGAATGTATGTCACAGACACGACCCTCATGAATGTCACCACTACCCTTCAGTTCCTAGACACTGAGTGGCTAAATTCTAATAAAGCTGAATAACCCTTTTGAGACTCAGGGAGATGGGAGCTATCTTTGGGAAATATTTTATTCCGATTAATTCATGAGATCCCCTGATGACCCGTGGTGAAAACAGCTGCGTGCACCCCAGTTCTTCTTTCTAAGCAGAGGGTTGGGGGTGGAATTGGAACTATTCTGAAGTCTCAGAGAAAGCATGCATCCTGAAACCAGTCTCCCTCCCCGCTCTCCCTTTCTCTTCCCCTTCTTTTTCTATCCCACAAATTGTTTATAAAGGACAGCCACAGTAATGATAATGGAGGATGCTGTGAACCCTTGCTAGCTTCCAAGAGACCTGTAGTCTGAGCTCTTCTGTTTGGTTGTTTTGTGGACAGTGTCTTGGTTTATGTCTTGTTGCTATGGTAACATCCCCACAGCAGCAACTTTAAGGAGAAAGGGTTTATTCAGACTTATAGTTCAAGAGGGATAGGGTCTGCCCTAGCGGGAAGATGTGGAGCAGGGGAGCAAGCAGGTGGCAGAGCAGGAGGCTGGCTGGTGACACTGTATCCACACTCAGGCAGAGAGTGAGCCGGAAGTGGGGCTGGAGCCTCTAGGCTTGCGTTTAGTGATCCACTTCCTCTAACAAGCCTTCATTTTGTGAGGGTTCTGCAACCTCTCCATACAGTGCCACTAGCTGGAGACCAGGGTTAAAATGCTCTAGACTATTGCGTATGCTTCAGGTTCAAACTACCATGTAGGGTCTCAGCTCAGGATGACCTGGACTCACTGTATAGTTGAGGATGCCCTTGGACTCCTGACTGTCTACTGAGGTTACTGAATTATGTCGTTACAGTTGGCTTTTGAAATTGTTCTTCATGGCCCAAATATTATGGAAACATCCAGAATTCTTGCTTTTCACCCTGTTCTATGCGTTCATCAGTGACAGTTGTGTCACAGAAAGACCCTCTGCATGTGCTCAGTGTTTGCTATGTTCTGTCACATGCATTG